>NC_052153.1:94916300-95183151 GCF_902713615.1 Scyliorhinus canicula
GGACATAACATCATATCATAAAAGAGCCTCATAATCATGTTGGCAACTCTAAAGAGCAACATTATAGTATTCTATTAAATTGGCAACACCGTCCTTCGGCTTTTGACATAGCTGACCATATCATTCCCCCACCCAACGTCTCTCCATTGTGAGGAATCCCTGTGACATTGCTCCCAGAAGGCCTGATTCACACCTGTCCCAGGGTAGAGGTTGGATTTTATGGCTCCCCATCAGGTGTGTGGGGTGGTGGGAGAAGGTGCCCACAAGGCCGCTCACCCCTAGGCTTATTAAAAGGCCTTATGATGCCAATTATTGCCCACTTAACACCCTCAATCTGCCTTAATATGCTGGGCACTGACAGGCAGGTGAAGGAGAGAAGGCCATATTTTAAACACAACCCTGGTAAAAAGCATGAAGGAAGGGGGTATAGATCCTTCTGGGCACCTCCCCCATGGAAATGTCCTCCCCCCCCACCTGCTCACCAAAGCCCACCCAACCCCCCACTCCTGAAGGTGCCCAATCCTTTCTCGTCCAAAAAGACCAGGACTTCTCACTCTGGATGCCATCAATCTCCTTCAGAGGACTGCTTGCAGTTCCAACAGCTCTCAAAGGTAGGACTTCCTCCCACTGACAGGTGGAAGTCTGGCCCTCACCTCATTAAGATTGCCAGAATATGTTTTAACTGTGGGGTGGCCTATTGCGATTGACTTTTCTTCCACAGGAGGAGAACAGTACACCCTATGTAAAATTCAGCCCTGGGTAGCCAATACACAACCTAAAATTACTACCCTTATGACTCACATGGTCACCTGTGGTGTGTGATAATGTTCCATCTCAACCCTCATCTCTCCCAATCACCATATAGCAGGTCTGATTTGAACCTGCTTCCCCAGAGCATTACCCTGGGTGTCCGGATTACTAATCCAGTGACAATACCACTATGCCACTGCCACAAGGTGTAGCAAAATGAAGAAAAGAAAAATAGAAATGAGAGCCCGATTGTAACTCCAGGGGAAAAAAGTATCATAATAATCATCTTTATTATTGGCACAAGAAGTCTTACATTAACACTGCAATGAAGTTACTGTGGAAAGCCCCTAGTCACCACATTCCGGCACCTATTCAGGTACTCTGAGGGAGAATTCGGAATGTCCAAATTACCTAACAGCACGTCTGTCGGAGTATGGGGACTGATTCAATAAACCTAGACCTCTGTGACGACCTCCACTGACTTTTTGCTAAAAGTCCATTGGTTCGCGCCCTCAGTCTCCTTCTTGTAGTTGCATATGTATGTGCATCGGAGTATGTGCGGGGGTTAAATAAGGGAAAAATGAGCTCATCAGGAAGCTGACTACAACTTGTCATCTTCTGGGTTTGACAGAGGCAAGACAAGGAGTGGGCAGCGAGCCCAGTCCCAGGAGGTAGTTTCTCTTTGAAATACGTTAATGGCTTTGGGGAGTTAGGAGGTGGAGTTGCCACATTCTCAGGCTCTGACCTGCTCTTGTAGCCACAGAATCTATTTGGCAGGTCCAGTTAAGATCCTCCTGGGATTTGGATGGTATCGGATTAAGCAATGGTGATGCCATTGGATAGGAAGGAGAGATGATTATATTCTCTCTTGTTGAAGATGACCATTGCCTGTACCTTAGAACATAGAACACTACAGCGCAGTACGGGCCCTTCGGCCCTCGATGTTGCGCCGACCTGTATGTCAAGCTCAAACCTGAATATTATCCAGATCCTGCTGCATGCAAGCACAAGCTGCTTCAGTTTCTGAGGAGTTTCAAATGCTACTACACACTGTGCAGTCATCAGCGAACATTCCAACTTCTGAATTTGTGGTGGAAGGAAGATCATTTAAGCAGCTGCAAATGATTGCGCCTAGGATACTACCTTGAGGAACTCCTGTAGCAATATATTGTGCCCTCCAATAACTAAAACCAGCCTCCTTTGTGCTAAGTATGACTTCAAAACTCGGTCAATATTAGTGCTATCCAGCCACTATTGATGATGGGCATTGGTTTCGCACATAGAATACATTCTATATCCTTGTTACCCTTTGTGTCTCTTCCAAGTGATGTTCAATATGGAAGGGTACTAATTTATTAGTTCAGTAAGAAGTCTTACAACACCAGGTTAAAGTCCAACAGGTTTGTTTCAAATCACTAGCTTTCAGAGCACTGCTCCTTCCTCAGGTGAATGAAGAGGTATGCTCCAGAAACATATATATGGACAAAGTCAAAGATGCAAGATAATGCTTTGAATGTGAGCATTTGCAGGTAATTAAGTATTTTCAGACCCAGAGAGAGGGGTAATCCCAGGTTAAAGAGGTGTGAATTGTCTCAAGACAGAACAGATCCAAGCCTTGAGACACATATGGACATTGAGGAAAATCCAAGTGTCAAGAGTCCCAGGGTGGGGAATAGGGGCGGGGGCGGTGAGTGTGAGGCCCAGAATTCACCATGGCTTCAGGGGCGGTGGGGAGTACACCCCAATCAGAAGGGGGTTTCTGATGAAGGCATCCCCCAACCCTCACCCTAGCCTTCCTGCCCAAGATCTAACTTGGATTAATTTTGGCCTTCCCCCATGGGGCTTCACTCTGCCCACCAGCCTAAGCATGGAGGATGGGTGGGAAGCAGCCCGTAAGTGGCCAATAATGGCCATTCCATTTAATATACTTGCATAGTCTGTTGATTAAGCAGAGCTATTAGATTAATTTGACCCTAAATTTTACTCCTCTCCTCCCCACCATTTGACAGGTTTTTAGGCTGGAGGTGGGTGGGGGATTGGTGGTGCGACATTGCAGGGATGGGGAGAAAATGGAGCTAACATTTCAACTCTGGATGACTCTTTGTCAAAGCTCTGACAAAGAGTCATCAAGACTTGAAATGTTAGCTCCCTTCTCTCTCCACAGATGCTGTCAGACCTGCTGAGATTGGCCAGTATTTTCTGTTTTTGGTTCAGATTCCAGCATCTGCAGTAATTTGCTTTTATATTATTGCAGGGATGGGATTCCCTCCGTGTTCTTGCCCGCCCCGATCTCACAGCGATTTTATGCTGAGGTGGGCAAGGCCTCAGACGGGAAGGCAACAGGCTATTGCGCACCATTAGCCTGGAGAGAAATGCTTAAGGCTTGTTAATTATGGAGCACCTGACAATGTCTTCATAAAGCAGTCCAACTCCAGAGAGGAACCTTTCCAATCTTGCCTTTGATTATCAACCAGTAGTCAATGACCAAGTAGATCTCCCAACTTTCCCAAATTGTTTGCAAGGTCAGCAAAGCCCAGTTTTTAGTAATATGGAGGAAAACAAAGCATAAGCATTTCAGATGTATAGCAGGCCTGTCACTACCTGATTTGGATATACATTCCCCAGCAGAGATGCTGCAGAGTGCCACTAAAACATTGGGTAGATTTGCACAGTTTGGCTTTTAATCAGGTGGAGTGTATCACATCACATAACCTGCGTGATTTTCATCCAGGTTATATAATCCACTTCTCTAGATTATCGCACCCCATTAATCTTTATCTTTTTCAAATTCTAATACACCTGCAGCCTCTTTGGTTTTTATTACATGGTTTTATTTCTCAGATTGACACACATCTACATACTTTATTTAGTTGGTATATTAAGAATCCGGGATTCATATAATGGGCTGGGGGAACTGTATTCATCCACATTATGATCCACTGGCAGTGAACATCTCACTTCCTGGTGGAGTGAAAGAAGTCGGGAATGCTCAAGAGGCCAGAATTGGAGGAATGCAGAGTCCCTGGAAGAGTTGGGAAAGAGGTCATAGAAATAGGGAAGGGGAGAATGTGAAAAGATTGGGACATAAGGACGATAATTTCAAAATCAAGGAATTAATGGTTTTGGAAAAGGCAATGACCTCACCCTTTGGAGAATACTGCAGATTACATCATGTAAAGTTATTTGTTTGTTGATGTGACCTAATAATATTCTGGAGGTTAGTTTCAAACCCTACAGCACTGAATGTTCTATTTTGCTGGGATTTGTGTAATAAGGTTCAGCCTCTGAGTTCCAATGCAAGCCTAATGGGAAATTAAAGATTAATTTGCTGTGCACTAAATTAGACCCAGCAAAGAGACATTGCTTGCTCTGGCTGGTTTGGCTTAACCACAGTAGAATTCAAACTTTGCTTTTTGTGGGATTTTCAAAAAAATGTCCTAGTTTTTAAGAAAAATTGGGACTGTTTAATGTTAACTATAAAATTAGAAAATAGAACTCGAAAATATTTCAGTAATGTAGATTGAGGAGTGATAAAGATGAAACAATAAGAATTCAGTTGTTTATTGAATACAGTGTATGGTATCGGGGTGCAGGTCAATGGAAAGTGGAATTGGGAGGGTCATTAATAGGCAGCCAACCACAAACATCCATTAGTGCTGCCACTGGAGTTGACTTTTATCCCCACTGTTTCTGGAGTTATGGAGACCCCAAAGAAGCCAGCGCAAGAGAGTTAGCTGCTCCTGTTTGAACAATATATGTTATTGTGTTTTATCCAATTGCACAGTTGGAATGTTGAAAACAGGAGCTGTACGTTATGCCCCATTGTTCAAATGTCAGCAGAGGAGCCCTCAAGGTCTTGTGTCGCAATCCCTCTTGAGGACTTTTAGGGGACAGGTATAATGATAAAAGTTAACAACATTTCTTTAGGAAGCTCACCACCTCCATGTCCCAATGCCAGGCCTTCAAACCCACTGCAATAACTCTATCCAAAGGAAATAGAATCATCATCTCAAGGAGATGAGAGATCCTGAAGTATATCCATGTAAGCCATCAAGGAATTGAACGGAGTCTTAGAAAGCAAGAGAAGAGCTCCACTGGCCAAACACGAGCAAATGAAATTAAAGACCGCATTGCCCAGGGCAGGATTTAGAAGAGCTAAAACATCTATTGATGACGCACAATATCCCAGGCAGACCATGGATGAAACTGGGTGTAGACCTCTTCACAAAAGCAGGAATTAACCATCTTGTCACAGTCAGCTACCATGCTGACTACTGGGACTAGACCAGCTGACCTCCATGACTACACATTGGCTGGGATTTAACAGAGAAAAAAACAATCCCATTTTGGTGCCTCTAGTGCAGAAAACAACCCCTCTTTCAAATAGGACTTTTTTTGTTAGCCCCAGTGGGGAACGCCTTGCCAAGGCCACACTTACCTCATTTCTTGCACTTACGAGCTCAGCTCGAGCCCTCTTCTCACCCCACGTATTGGGGGCAGGGCACCGCCAGACCTGATCCCTCACACTGACAGATTAGCACCCAGACACTGCCAGCCTGGAAGTGCCCCTGCCAGCCTGGCACAGCCAGGGTACCCAGGTGGTAGTGTCACCCTACATATGCAATGCAGATGTAGAGACCGACTTGTCAAGCAAATAGTTGTTAATTCATGAGAATGGTGGGCAACTCAGACACACATGATTGTTCATTCAAGCTTATCCTTTTTACGATAAAGGGGGTTGTTTGTATATTTGTTTGATATGAAAAGAGTTGGGTTTGAAATCCAATCAGTTCTACATGTCCTATCTGGCTTTCTGTAGTCATGTGATCTCTATCACGAGGCAGATGTCTGGAGGGAATCATCTTATAATCAGTTCAATGAAGACTGACAATGAGAAAGCACTGAAGAAATTCTACTGCCTTTAAAACATGAAACACACTATATTATTCCACTCAGACACTTGACAGGCCTGCAATTGACATCGCTCTGGGATTGAGGACCCTGGGAGGAGAAGTCCCACCCAGCAAGGCAGGATGAACCCATTCAATGACCATTAATTTCCCACTCAAGGATCTAAACTGGAGGTAGGAAAGGAAGGACAGCACCGGTCATTGAAACAATGAATGACTGTGATTGAAGCATTGTCAGAAGGTAAGATGGGCAATATATTGTAAAGGAAATATTAAATAGTAATTCATTTCATTTCCAGATTCGCGAACTAGGGTTCCACCATGGTCCATGACTCCAGGATACTATGAACCAGATCTGCGTCCTGGCTCCATCAACATTATGGACACGATTTAATGGCCGCATTGCACTGAAGCGAGAGCGCGACGAGGCCGTTAAATTTGGGATGGGCCAGAATAGAGAACTGCGCCGAGTACTGATCCATTTGCGACTGTACCAGCCCGGTCCTATTGGTGAAATCAGGTACTCGCCTGAGCGTGACGAGGCACCAATAATCACCACTTAAGCCCAATCTCTTTACAATTAACAGGAGCGGCCCCTTATCGAATGGCCTCTTATTATCTTACTGCATCCCCAGCAAGTGGTCATGCGGGCGCCGAGTAGTGCTCCTTTTTAAAAATGTGAAGCTGATGGAAGGGCTGCTGTGGGGCCCAGAGGTGGTGAGTAGCCATCTATGCTTACAAGTAAAGAGCCCAGGGGAACTGGTGTTGCTGCTCTGGTGTTCGAAGGGAGCTGGGGGAGCCCCCGGGGGCCCAGACGTGGCTGTTGTGGGCCGCCATGGGTGGGTGGAGATTGCAGGATGGATGATATCTTGGCCTCTTTGGAAGCTGCCCTCGTCATGCTGCTGGCAGGACAGGCAGCTCAAGGTGGTGTCCCATATGCTGGGCCCCACTCCACATCGCGATCCTGGCCGTCCCTGCCATGGCCCAGGGTGTACAGGCAGGGAGGGTGTGGCATCTCACAAGCTACAGCCCACAAATACATCCAGTCATGGATGCCTCATTTGCCCGGCAGAGAACTGGATAAAGCTTGACATTGACCAGGCCCAACTAGAATCCTGGGCAACAGGATATTCCACCATCACTGGAATGACACAGGTAGTAGTGCATGGCACACATGTCGCCTTGCACTCACAGGCTGTCTGGGAGTGCCTTACATCAACAGAAAGGGGTTCCACTTCCTAAACTATCAGCTTGTGCGCGATCGCCACATGAAGATCATTCACGTGTGCGCATGCTTTCCAGGGAGTGTGCACGACAGCTGCATCCTGGGGCAGTAGGACATCCCAAGCCTTTGAGGACTACGCCAGGATGGCCGGTTGACTCTTGAGGATAAGTGGTACCCACTGAGGACCTGGCTAATGAAACCATTACAGAGGCCGGTGACCGATGTGGAGACCAGGTACAACAAGGCCTCGACTGCTCTGAGATGGACTGCAGTACACCTCCCAGAGAGTCACCCGCTTTGTGGTGGTTTGCTGTGTCCTCTACAAACTGGCATAGCAGCGGGTGACATGCTAGAAATGGAGAGGGAGGAACATGTGGCCAACTCCGAGGACGAGGGTGAGGATGTACCAGACCAAGAGAGGTGGACGAGCCTAGGGAGGACACGCAGGACAGCTGGATGACAGGTGGCAATGGCGAGGGTCCGGTAAGCTCGGAGGGCCAGGGACGTCCTCATTCTCACCCGCTTCACATAGGATGTCGCCTCGTCCACCATTCCCTTTCTCCACAGCCTCACCTTATTACTTTACAACCCCCCTCAACATCCTCCTCTCAGGGTCTGTGTATGATCACACCAGGGTAATGGGACTGTGTCGGCACTGTCAACGGATCACTGTAGCTCCACGTTCAATGTCATAGACTGACCCCTGCCTGTCTACCGAGTGCTCGTTCACACCCGTCACCTGCACGAGGAGTCCAGGACCTCCATGAGATGGGGGAATGGGATTGGTGCTCGGCCCACATTGTTGAACAAAGTGCCAGAGGCGTCATACTGATCGAGGCCAGATTTAATGGGGTTCAAGTGTCCCCAGCTGCCCTACTCTACCAATGGTGCCGCCCCACCTACCCCACCCCTCCTAGACCCCCACACCCCCTTACCCAACTCCACTTCCCCTGCCCCCCCATACCCCTACCTCCCAGTGTCCTCTAAGTAATGCTCAATGTGCTTTGCCTTCCTTGCTCTACTACTGTGTCTAGGTTTGTCCCCAGATACACATTTGAGTTGGAGGCAGGCTGCTGCCTACCATGTCTCGTGGCCTTCGATGCCCCTGGCGGGCGTCCTCTGGGGCCGCAGGGCCCCAGTGCACTTGCCGGCAGCACATGCCCCGCTGTGCCACACTGCACTGTCGCTGACTGCAAGACGTGCTGTTGTCAGGGGGGTGGTGGAACGTGGGGGAACTGGGAGCTGCCACCCAGTGACAGTGGACACCCAGTGCCCCTACCTCCTCGTAGGTGCCCATCGGGCACTTGCGTGCACCTCAGGATGGAGGGACAGCTGGATAGAGGCCCAGCTGCCCTTTCGTCATTTGGTTCTGCCAGCCCCGGTGGCTCCCCAATGGGCGCAGGCATGGAGTCAGCGCCTGGCACCCTCGGCGATGCCCCTCTGCCAGGGACATGTCCCCCAGCAACCGGGAAATGCGCCGCAGCATCTCGGCTAGATCCCCCTCAGACTGTGACATGCTCCACAATGGCTCATCAAGGTACAATAGGACTGGGACACATCCCCCAGGAAGTCGGATATTCTGTTGAGGCCATCTGTCATGGCCATCACTGACAGAGCAGAGCCACGCGTCGAGCACCTCCACTCATGCTGCTAACGTCATGCACCAGGCTGCACTGTGGTCGCCACCTCGCAGTATTGGCCTTGGTGGCATGCATTGCCAGCACCATCCCCTGCACCTAGGATGAGGACTCTAATGTCTGGCACCCTGCCACTGTCTGGGACTCATCCTGCCAGTTGTGGGCCAAATTCTGCGGGGACACAGGGGGGCATTGTTAGACACACACGTTGTTCATCACAGGGCAGGGGCTTGGGAAGATGGGGAGTATGGAGATGTGGGGGTGGGTCAGGTGTCCAGTGCAAACTCACCCGAGAGGCCAGGTGGAGGTCATTGCCCTTCTTGCGGCACTGGGTGTCGGTCCTCCTGGTCACGCCCCAAGCTGACGGCCACTGCCGCTTCCTCCCAGGCAGCAGTGGCTGTCCTGTAGTTGACCCTCCTGGACCCCCGGGGGCACAGGGTATTCTGTCTGACCTCCACCATGTCGAACAGTCATCCCAGGTCAGCATCACAAGGTGTGGGGCTGGTCTCCATGGTGGTATGGCTGCGAGCTGAGTGGGGTTGGCTGTGCAGAAATCGGTTTAAGTGCTGCTCTCCCTTGTTAGCGGGGGGGGGGGGGGGGGGGGCTGGGTGAATCAGCCGACGAACCATGATTTTAGATGTGAATCCCGTGGGGCCTCAAAAAGTAGACCATTTAAAATTTTATCACGCTAACAGCCCCACTGGTCCAGTGTCGGGAAGCTTCCGGCATTTCCCGCTCGCTACCACACTTAGAAACGTTTCAGTTAAATCGCGCCTTGTGTGCTGGGGTTTTTGGGGGGGGGGGGGGGGGTGGGGTGGAGACATGGAGAGGGAGCAGTGGTTGCAATGTCCACTTCCGCAATGGAACGTCAGTCCTGCACATGTGCTCACTACATCCTTATCCCATGCTGGCAAAAATTGCTGGTAATGGGAATGAGGTGGAAATCCTGGAATCTGATTACCCCTGCCATTTTTAAAGGTCTCCAGCCTGCATCCGCCTTCCCAACACAAAAGTGGGGTTGGTTGGTCCTCCCAACTACTGATAATCCTTGGATGAAAATCCTGCCCATAGTTTTTCGCTGATAATCTTTAAAAAGATCTATTACTCTGCCATCCTCTGAAGTTATTCTTGATAAATTCAGAAAAGTAAACATTCATCAGCCCAACACCTAGCACCAGGAGGTAACAGTATTTTTTTTTGAATAGCACTGAAAGGCCTTTCTTTTCAAAGTCTCCTTTTTGGTTTCTTAGCCAGTAGCATTTCAAAGTTCTCTTAAACTGTCAATTGTTAGACCACACAAAGTGGTTGAAGCGACACTGCCAAAAACAAATCTGAGCTCTAAAGCATTTCAGTCCTAAGGGTCCAAGACTGTGCAATTTAAATATCAGGAATGGGGGGAGGGGTCATGCACAGCCACAGAAAAGCTCAGAAGATATTCACACAATAAATTTCAAAAGTCCTTCTAAGTTGATTGACAGGTGTATGTAAAACTACATTTTAATTTTTGATAAGGCCAGGTGTCCTCAATTTCACCATCACAAGTGTCATCACCCTTGCTAGCTCATTAGGTTTTCTGTATAAAGACAGAGTTATCATGTTAGAATTTGCACTATGCTATGGGGCAATGTCTTGTACGTGTGTGTGTACACTAAACATACATACTTCATGAAATGATACAGAACAATTTTGACCATTGCCAGAAGACAATGTTTTTATCAACAAAATGTTAATATGCAATTTTTAAAATATAAAGACCAAGATTTTAACCTTGCTGGCCCAGCAAGAACAAGGCAGATGGGCAAGTATTTAAAATGGCAACTGGGCACTGAGACGTATCTGCCACCATTTTAAATGCCAGGTTTTCAGGACCTGACAGGAGGACTTAGGAGTTATCTGCTCCAGGCACGGTAGCACAGTGGTTAGCACAGTGACTTCACAGCTCCAGGGTCCCAGGTTCGTATCCAGGCTTGGGTCACTGGCTGTGCAAAATCTGCACATTCTCCCCATGTCTGCGTGGGTTTCCACCGGGTGCTCCGGTTTCCTCCCACAAACCAAAGATGTGCAGGTTAGGTGGATTGGCCATGCTAAATTGCCCTTAGTGTACAAAAAGGTTTGGTGGGGTTACTGGGTTGCGGCGATAGGGTGAAGGTTTGGCCTTGGGTAGGGTGGTCTTTCTAGGGGCCAGTGTAGACTCGATGGGCCAAATGGCCTCCTTCTGCACTGTAAATTATATAATTCTGTGAGGCAATTGGAAATTTAAATTAATATTTAAAAGTTGGGGTCAAATGAGGCTATTAGATCCTGATGCACTTTAACTCTCAATGACAACAGTGAAATTCAGTGCAGTGCCTGCCAATGAAAGCCGTCAGGATTGTGGCCACAAAAACCCAACTCTGTTTCAATATTTTTTTCACTAAAATAAAGAGTGCATCTTCAAGTCCCACAAGAAAACTTTTGACCTCGATCACTTCTTCCAGGCTCCCCTTCCATTCTCCCAGCTGAGATTGCCTCCAGATGCACTATTCATTCACCACGGACTGCTGCAGACTCTTCCCGCTGGTCCCAGGCTATGGCCTCTTGCCATGCAAGATTCCACTTGGACCTATTGGCCATGTGCCGACTGCCACCAGGTTCAGGCAGGAGTCAGCATTGGAACATACAAATGAAGGCCAAGAATTGCAATCTACTAGGCCCGTTACGGTGGGGGATGGAAGAATACACAGGAGGAATTGTGGTATATGTTCTGCTGCTCCCCCTGACACCAGCACATACGGAGTTAAAATCCAGGCTCATTGTTTGAATAATCCAGTGTATCGAAAATTTTAAATATTTTATACCTCCACAATACTCAACAGGACGCGGAGAAACTTAATCTCCTTTTAGCAAAAAAATCCATTGGCAACTGGAACTGCAAAATTGCTTTTTTATTGCACAACGTCAAAACCTTGGGCCATGGTGGATACTGTACAAAGGTCCCCTGCATGCTCCTGGAATGCGAAACAGGAGATTTTCCCAGTCATATGCTATGCAAACTAATGTCTGCCAAAAAAATGACTGGAACTGACACAGGCCAGAGTAAACAATCCAGTATATCCGATTTCAGGGTTATGTAAGAAGCAGAGACTAGTCGCACTGCACCCTTCAGCTCGTAAAGACAACCGGGCCTCTCAGTTGTGTATTACTGAACAGCAGCTTTGTTAACACTTCAAATTCTGGCTTGTGCCACAAAACCTGGATTCATACAGTTGCAAGTTGAGAATGAATAAAAAAACGACTATCGATAATGGTGGCCATAAAAAACCCATCTTGTTCACTAATGATCTTCAGAGAACTAGATCTGCTCGCCTTAATTTGTTTTGTATGTATTTGACTTCAGACCACAACAGTCTGCCTGATTAACTGCCCTCTGAAGTAGCTCAGAAAGCTACTCATCTCTGTTAAACCACTACAAAAATGTCTAATTATAAAATTAGACAGGCCATCAATTTTCTTGATCTAGCTCTCTTGATCCTGAAAGTTTTTCTCACTAACATTTGGGGGCGTGCGCAAACATTGGGTGAGCTAGCCTACAGACTAGTCTTCACAGGAGCCTAGCTTTCAGTCATCATCATCAAGGAACCTCCATTAGCATTCCTGAATATGTCCTATCCCACCAGCAGGACAGACCAATGGTGTAGTTAGGTGGGACATTGTTTTTCATCCCATGAAGACTCAAGGCATCGGATCAAACATGAGTTACGAAACCCCTTGCTAAATGCCACGTACATCTCCTTTTCCTCACTGCCCCCCTCCCCACCCTCCTTAGTTGATGAATCTGTACTCCACAATGTTAAAAATGACTTGAGGATAGGAAAGGCACAAAATGTATTCTGGTTGGGAGACTTCAATGTCCTTCACCAAGAGTGGCTCAATAACACCACAACTGATCAAACAGGCTGAATCATGAATAATAATCACTTAATAATAATAATCGCTTATTGAGGCCGGTACGGGAATTGAACCCGCACTGCTGGCCTTGTTTGGCATTACAAGCCAGCTGTTTAGCCCACTGTGCTAAACCAGCCCCTTACTTTCTGCCAGGGGAGGGGGAGAAAATCTATTTGACTTCATACTCAATGGGCGGAATTCTCCGCTCCCGGGAAAAATCGGGAGGGCCGTCGTGAACTCGGCCGAGTTTCACGACGGCCTCGGAGGCCGCTCCTCGCCCCCTATTCTCCCCTCCCGGCGGGGCTAGGAGCGGCGCTCCGTAAATCTCGGGCGCGGGGGCGTTGCGCCGAGAATGACGCGGCCAGCGCGCCTAATGACGCCAGCCGCGCATGCGCAGGTTGGCCGGCTCCAACCCGCGCATGCGCGGCTGACATCACGACGTTGGCAGCTCGAACCCGCGCATGCGCGGTGGCAGTCTTTCCCCTCAGCCGCCCCGCAAGACGTGGCGACTTGATCTTGCAGGGCGGCGGAGGCAAAATAGTGTGTCCGATTGAGACGCCGGCCTGACGATCGGTGGGCACCGATCGCGGGCCTGTCCCCTCCCGAGCACAGTCGTGGTTCTCTTTCCCCTGTACTCCCCCCACAAGTCCCAAACGGGCATATCTCAACCGTTTCACGACGGCAGCGACCAGGTGTGGTTGCCGCCGTCGTGAAATGGTCACGAATGGCAGGCCGCTCAATGAGCGGCGATTCTTCCGAGCCGGGGGGGGGGGGGGGGGGATGTGAATTTTGTCGGGGGGCCCTCCCGCGATTCTCCCACGCCGCGTTGGGAGAGGAGAATCGTGCCCAATCTACCAGCCACAGCTGCATCAGCCAAAGACAGTCCTAGTAGGAATGACCGGCACACTGTCCCTGTGGCGACAAAGTTCATCTTCACACCGAGAAAACCCTCCATAGTGTGATGTGACACTACCTAAATAAAATAGATATGCATAACAGATCAGTAGCTCAAAACTATGTACCCAAACGGTGCTGTGGAACATAGGCAGCAGAATTGTATTCAACCACAATTTGTAACTTTATGGCATGCAATATTCCTCACTTTTCCATTGTCAGTAAAAGTGGGGACCAATGTTGGCTCAATGAGGTGTAGGAGTACATGGCAGGAGCCGCCCCAAGTATATCTAAAAATGAGATGCCAATGTGGTGAAGCTACAACACAGGGCTACAACTATGCTAAATAGCAGTAGTAACACGTTATAGACAGAACAAAGTGCAATACGAGCTGAACAATATCGAAGCTTGGGCTGATAAGTAGCAAGTAGTGTCAGGCATGCAACACAAGTGCCAAGTAGTGACAATGTCCAACAAAAGAGAATCAAACCAGCTCCTCTTCACATTCAATAGTGGGCAGGGCTCTGGTACCTCAGCCGCCTGTTTCTCAGCAGCACACCATTTGCTGGTGACAGGATTCTGTCTTCCCACCACTTGTCAACAAGATTTCCCATTGTCGCCAACCCATGCCGCTGGGAAACCTGCACACGGGGATGGGCTGCCGCCGGGAAAAGTGAATCGCAACTGCCAGAGAATTCCAACCAGTAATACTGCCACCAATTGCCCACCATTAAATGGGGCTTCACGGTGGCACAGTGGGTAGCACTGCTGCCTCAGTGCCTGGGACCCAGGTTCAATTCCGGCCTCAGCTGACTATGGAGTTTGCACTTTCTCCCGTGGGTTTCCTCCGGGTGCTCTGGTTTCCTCCCATGGGCCAAAGAAGTGCGTATTGGGTGGAGTGGACAATCAAAATTGCCCCTTAGGTTTTCAAAAGGTTAGGCGGGGTTACTGGTTGTGCAGATAGGGTGGGGGTGGGCATTGACTAGATAGGGTCTTCTTTCCAATGGTTGGTGCAGACTCAATGCGCTGAATTGCCTCCTTCTGCACTATAGGGATTCTGTGGGCGCGATTCAACTCAAAGGGAACAAAGTCCCATAGCGAACATTTAGCCGTGAGTATTGCAGCCGAGAAACACATGGCTATACAACGCCACTCGCATTAAATAAGGGGCCTGAGTGGGGAATGTGCAGCTGAGGCCCCACATAACCCGGTTTTGTACACCAGGGAGATCCGCTCGCCAGAAATCCTCAGTGCAGTGAGAGATCAGGACACCATTTTTAAATAGTGCCTGATCTCCAAAGTCCCCGACATGACTCCTGACCCCCCCGCCCCCGAGCATTATGGGAGGGTCCCTGCACCCCTAAACCCACATAGGGTAGCCCTGACCCAATCACCAGCACACAAAAAATGCCAGCTTGGCACCTTAGGAGTCCCAAACTGGCAGTGCCACTTGAGCACCTTGGCAGTGCCAGGGTACCACCATGTCCAAAGGGCATGCACTTGGGGGGCCTCAGATCCCCTGGGAGCATCCCACAAGTGCCATTCCAAACGGGGACCAGTGCTGAATGGCGCTCGCCCAAGATCTCCAAGGCAAAGGGGATAGATCCCAACACCTTGGGTAACTCAGGAATCTACATATTAAAGTGAGACTAGCTGTTTCTATTCACCAATTCATTTTTGACAGAACCTTCCAAAACTGAAACCTCTACCAGATAGAAGACTAAGGCAGCCATGCACCATCCTGGACTTGGAACTGTCATTATTCCTTTAGTGTTGCTGGGCCAAAATCCTGGCCCAGCAACTAACTAACAGCATTATGGCCATATCTACATCACAATGGCTGTACAAATTCAACAAAGCAGCTCACTGTCAACTTAAAGGATAATTGGAGATGGGCAACAAATAGTGGTATTGCCATTGACACTCACATCTATTAAATAAATAAAAAATAAGTTTCTGCTTCGAGTGTTTGTCTTGTGATTATTGTTTCACAGATAACATTTTCTGCTCAGATGCATCAGTGTTTCTAGAGTTTCTAATCAGTGTCATCAGAAGAAAATTCATGGAAATGAGGAACTGAATGGTCAAGGAGCATGGAGATAAAAGTCAGTAGAAATGAAAATTAGCAAGATGTCTAATGGGGGCAGTCTGTTATTGCCCTTTGTATGCTATTGTCTAAAATTAAAATTACTCCCATATCTTGCATAAGTTCATTATAAAGATTCTACAATCTTTCTGGCACAATATTGGTAACTATGAATAAATTGCAGATTCCTACTAATTATTTCTCTGACAGACAGGTTTCCTGAATGGATAAGAGAAATAAATTGGATTTATGCCGCACCATATTACATGTCACAGTGCTATAGTTCATTTGGCAGGACAACTGATTGGTGATGCAACAGCTCAAGTTCAATTCCCATAGTGGCTGAGGTTATTCACGCAAGGCCCAAATTCTCAACCTTACTCCTCACCAGAGATGATTCTCAGGTTAAATCACCACCAGACAGCTCTTCTCCTTGAAGGGCAAAGCAGCCTATTGTCACCTGGGACTATAGTGACTTTATAGAACATAGAACAGTACAGCACAGAACAGGCCCTTCGGCCCTCAATGTTGTGCCGAGCCATGATCACCCTACTCAAACCCACATATCCACCCTATACCCGTAACCCAACAACCCCCCCCCCCTTAACCTTACTTTTATTAGGACACTATGGGCAATTTAGCATGGCCAATCCACCTAACCCGCACATCTTTGGACTGTGGGAGGAAACCGGAGCACCCGGAGGAAACCCACGCACACAGGGGGAGGACGTGCAGACTCCACACAGACAGTGACCCAGCCGGGAATTGAACCTGGGACCCTGGAGCTGTGAAGCATTTATGCTAACCACCATGCTACCCTGCTGCCCCACTTTACTTTTGCTACCTCAAAAGAATTTCACATACGGAAGGGCAGCACGGTAGCACACGTGGCTAGCACTGTGCTTCAGTGCCAGGGTCCCAGGTTAGATTCTTCACTGGTTCATTGTCTGTGCAGAGTCTGCACGTTCTCCCAGTGTCTGCATGGGTTTCCTCTGGGTGCTCCAGTTTCCTCCCACAGTCCAAAGACATGCAGGTTAGTTGGATTGGCCATGCTAAATTGCCCTTAGTGTCTAAAAATGGTGAGATGGCATTATTGGGTTAGGGGTATAGGGTGGAAGTGAGAGCTGAAGTGGGTCGGTGCAGACCCGATGGGCCGAACGACCTCCTTCTGCACTGTATGTTCTATGTGTATGTATCTATGTACAGCAAACAATGGGCAGGATTCTCCGAGCCTTCGCGTCGAAAATGCGCTCGGCGCGGGGGTGTAGAATGGCGACAGACCCGAGATCGAATCCGACGGCGCTTCCGATTCTCCGGTCCCTGGAGAATCGGCGGCAATCAGGCATGCACGGTCAATGCGCTGCCAATGCGCTGCCAGTTGGGGGCAATTGAAAAAGACCCCCATTGCATTTCTCCATGTGCAGCTACCGAGTTCCCACCATCGTGGTTCCACCCGGCGGGCACTCGGAGTGGCGGCTGCGGACTCAGCAGTCTGCGGCCGCCCTGGTGAGGTGGGGCCTTCCAGGACGGCCAGGCTATTGATCGGGGGCCACCGATCCGTGGGCCCGCACCATCTGGAGGGGGCCTATCTTGTTGGTGACGGTCCGCGGTGTGGGCCGGCCATGTCTCGCGGGCCGGCTGAAACAGGCCACCGCCGTGCGCATGCGCAGACCCCTGACCGGAAGTGCAGAGCCCCGTATCAGCAGCCGGAGCTGCGAGGAGCACTCTGGTGCCCTGCAAATTGGAGAAACACCCTGAATTTACACCAGGTAAATCCAGATTTGCACGCATTTTGTCATGGGCGTGGGGACATAGCCCCATTATTGGCGAATCCCACCCAAGAACTTGCTAATTTTATAGCAGATATTAGATGTTACATATTGTTGTAGGAAGGTGCTTGCTGAGTGGAGGCCAGACATTTCTCCACAGGGAGAGAGATGAGATGCATTCTGGGCAGCTCCTGTGCGTTTTAATGATTGGGCACACCACACCTAGATGTCAATGTATTACTTCCCCGTTTAGTCTAGGATTGTGCATGCAATGGACAGACTTTAAAAGAAGTGGAGGGAAATGTAAAGATATACAAAGTGCAGTTTTAATATAATTTCAGAGTTTGACAGTTATTTTTTTTTTTCTGAAGCCAGTCTATGGGTTTGCCATAGGGTGGAAATATCTCCACAAATTAATATTTTACAGGGGTCATATGATCCATCTGGAAATTAAGCATGCTTTTTTCGTTCACCGTGAAAAGCTACTTTTCATTGCCCTGTTTTTAAATGTTCCTGACCTCTTTCTTGCTTTGAGGGGAAATGCATTTTATTGACTTTTTAAAAATAAATTTAGAGTACCCAATTCATTTTTTCCAATTAAGCGGCAATTTAGTGTGGCCAATCCACCTCCCCTGCACATCTTTGGGTTGTGGGGGCGAAACCCACACAAACACGGGGAAAATGTGCAATCTCCACACAGACAATGATCCAGAACCGGGATCGAACCTGGGACCTCAGCACCGTGAAGCCATTTTAAAGTTTCACCACTGGGGCATTTGAAACTTTTAACTTGCTGAATATAACAATGGGTATTATGCAGTAAAATAAATAAGCACAATTATTTATTAAGCATGCTTTTTGGTGTTCCAGAACTCTGAATCAGCGTCCATTTTTGATTATTAGAAGTGGCAATCATTTCTGGCTATTCGTTTTTGTATGATATATAACATGCCCGTGAATTCTGGTTATGCCCGGATTCTCTTCAGTTTGGATACATTTCATACCGAAATAAGGGGAAATTTAAGCCGATTATTTGCTTAATTAATCTGTAGATTCCAAAGAAAAAAAACTGCAAAAAAGGAACAAAATGTGTTTTTCATAAGAGTCAAAGTGGTGAACCCTTTGTTAGAAGCTGTAGTTGATTGTCAAAACAGCCTCTGACGAGAACTGCAAACAAGCATCTGTCAGCTGCTCGGTGTATGAGGTAAGATTTTGTTTGATAAAAAAAAATGCAGTGATCAGTATTGAGAAGAGGACATCACTGAGAAATGGAACATATATTTGTACCTAGAATCAGCAGTAAGCACATGCGGATCTCGAATAACTTGTGTTTGATTCAGGATACACCCATGTTGCCCACAAAATGAGGCAGAAGCTTAGTAACAAAAGTTGCAACACTTGCTAAAAGTTGTAAAAGTAAGAACAACAAAACACGACCCACCTGAATGCAACTTGCAACCTGTAATTTCCTGTTCAGCAGTGGTGTAAGATTTTGATCCTTGCATTGACTCCTATTCTGAACAGGCATAAATTCATGTCCCAAATTTAATGGCACAGCAAAACCCGAAGTTGCTTTTTCCGATGTTTCACAGAGATTTTTCCCAGTGATTTCTTTGTGTTTCTACTTAATGTGACGAGCATTGTATTTTCTATATCTTCTCATTTGTTTTATGACATCTGTGAAGTTAAAAAGGGAAAAGCTTCCACAATTGCAATTCTTAAACATGCGGTGTTGGCTGTGCAGAGATAATTGGGCAGTTTCAAATTTAAATTTTCATAACACCAGTAAAGTTGGGGGCAGCACGGTAGCACAAGTGGCTAGCACTGTGGCTTGACAGCACAAGGGTCCCAGGTTCAATTCCCCACTGGGTCATTGTCTGCGCGGAGTTTGCACGTTCTCCCTGTGTCTGCGTGGGTTTCCTCTGGGTGCTCCGGTTTCCTCCCACAGTCCAAAGATGTGCAGGTTAGGTGGATTGGCCATGATAAATTGCGCTTAGTGACTAAAAAGGTTCGGAGTGGTTATTGGGTTAGGGGTATAGGGTGGAAGGGAGGGCTTAAGTGGGTCGATGCAGACTCGATGGGCCAAATGGCCTCCTTCTGCACTGTATGTTCTATGGTAATGAATGAAGGTTGCATTTGTTCAGCACTTTCCTTTGCCCCAGTTGTTTAAACGGATTTCCAGTGGTTTTTTTGTTTTTTGGTTTACACTCCGAATTGTGCAAGAAGAACCTAAAATTTTTAGTGTAAGTTGCTGGTGACAGATTGATGTTGACTTTGACACAATGTTGGCTTTAATCAGTTTGAGTAGATTCTAAGCCTAAAGTTACTGCTCATAGCACCCATTTAGCACTGTTTCACCTTCCTCTGAATAGGCAACACATGGGTGCAAAGGCAATGGTGAATATTTATCAAATCCCCCTGATTGTTTCAATGATAAGGACAGCATATACAGTGCCTTCTGCACTGTAAATTCTATGTATATCTATGTATATCACCCCCACAACCAATATATGTGCAGGCTGGGTAGATTGGCCACATTAAATTGCGCCTTAATTGAAAAAATAAATTGCGCCTTAATTGAAAAAATAAATTGCCCATTAATTGAAAAAAAAAATGAATTGGATGCACTAAATTTAAAAAAGGGTTTACCTTCTAACGTGCAAAATTCAGCTCCCTCCCCCCTTCCCCCACAGATCGTATCCCCACTTCCTGCTCTTTTAAAAAGAAAACACCTGACCACTCCCACATAAACGAATCGTATTATGGTGTGGTTGACATATTGTCAGGGTCAAGTAGCTTGTTCACCATATGGCAGCTGGGCTGCGGAGTTTGGAGTTTACCCACCCACCTTGTATTATGGTGAGCAGTAAGGTGTTGGGTTGCACATCTGTCCTATTTTATGTGCCTTTCCCTGGCAGGGGCAGGTAAAATCCAGCTCTAGGATTATGCTGTGTCTCCTTAGCGGTCGTTTAGTTCAAGATGATTTGGTTCTCATAGCCTTTCTTTGTACGAGATATATTTAATACCCTGTACCATCTTTGTTGCCCTTTTTTGAACTCTTCTGTGCTTCTGTGCCTTGTCACATCTAGAACTGGAAACAATACTTCAAATGTAGCTTCATCAAGCCTTCATGGTTAGAGTTATCCACTTTGATTTAAATGTTAGGGATCCATTACACATTGTTTGCTTTGGGAATTGCTGCCAAGTAGAGAAATACTTCCAATGGTTGGCCCAATAGCAAATTCAATCTTTTTCTTCTTGCCCTCTATTTAATGATATATTTTGGAATGAAAATGATATTTTAATAATATACACATTCTTAAATATTTCAATTTTAATAGCTATTTGCTATTTTTCATTTAGTCACCTCTGCAATCCCTCCGACTATCAAGCTTCACATAAGCCCAGCTTTTCCTTCCAATTTTATGTCATTGGCAAACTTAGACACAATTGCAATACACCAAGGTCATTAATATTATCAACAATGTTGGCTCTTGCTTGACAAAGTCACCTAACTGGAGCTACCAGTCTGGATTTTCCACAGCATTCCACCAATTATGGGCAGTAATTAGCTGGTAATTATAGTAAAGGAGTCACAAATTCATTGCACAGAATCCCCATTTACTTTTGCACCGACCCAACTCCCTGCTGCCATTTCTGGCAGTCAGCAGAAGTGTGCAAACGGCATAATCACATGTTGATGTGCCCAGTCACGTTTCCATCATTTTCATCTAATTTTGTGCTCAGTCATAAACACATTACTATGAAAGGTGTCCAAGTTTGGGAAACACTACATTCAAGACAGCAGTCATTTAAAGTGACAAACCGGTGCTGCGTCAGTTTTTATGGGCTGGACTTAATGAGGATGCTGGCACCTGACAGCAGAAAGTGAATTGTGCAGCCTGTACGCTCCCATCCAATGCTAGTTTCCAGCCCAATTAAGGGTCAGTTCAGCAATTAAAGGCCGTCTGATGCAACTGACAACCAATTGCTGACGGTGATCCCGACCAAATGGGTCAATCTGAATCTGTCACTGTCATCAAAGCGTTTCTGCACACAGCATGATGGACTCTTTTGGAGAAGAATCAGAAGGATTCAAAATGCTAATTGTTTCTCTCTCCACAGGTGCTGCCAGATCTGCTGAGTCTTTCCAGCATTTTGTGATTGGCATTCCCATGGACATTTTCACCTCAAATTGATCAGTTTAAACCTAACTTTACAAAGGCTCATCCCTGGTTAAAAGGTTAAGGGATTCCTCCTTTCTAATAGCGACCCTTCTGATGGCGGCTGATCTATGAAAATTTGAGCAAGTAGCCAAGCTCCACTATCTCAAACTGTGTTGCAGTGTCAACTACTGCCTCCAACATCGGTTTATGAAACTTCGGGCCTTGGACTGAGCATATATTAAAAATTTGGGTGGTATTGCTTTAATTTCTTCAACCAGTGCATTAATTGATTGAATTCCAAATACAGGTCCGGTCCTCACTTCAGGGCTGTTCACCATTCGTAAAATGGCTAAATGGCATGAGGACATCAGGATTATGATCAGGCATCTCAACGCCCCATAACAGATGGGCTGGGGTGGGACACACCTAAATTCAACATTATAGGTTTTGTTTCCTATTGTTGTTACCTGCTAGATCTTCATGTCACTATCTGAAAAGCTACTATTTGCCTATCCTCTTTTTAGAGGAAGAAACATTGTTGCATATTGGAATTGCTCTCTACATCTGCTTCTTGGAAGAACCAAGAAAGTAATTGACGGTGCAGCAGAGTATCCAGAAAGAGACACTTCTACCTACAGCAACAGTGGCTGCAGAGACTTCATTTTCCAAAAGAAGCAGTTAGAGTTGTGGCATATGTTGCAAACAGATCTGAAGACCTTCTGCACACACGCATAACTCAGTCAATGGCTATTAGAACCACAACTATCCTCAATTTATTTTGCCATGGAATCATTCTGGATCTCACTGGAGTAGGCATTATAACATAAAGCAAACAGCTGTGCACAGCTTTAGCAATCAGCTCATGGATACACTGCTCTTCAGAGCTATAAAATTCATTAGGTTCCCCACAAACAATCAGCAGCAATAAGGCAGGGCACTGTAATTTCACCAAGCAACAAGATTCCACAAGGTACAAAGATTGCAATCACATGTGCCTTGCGATTAACACCCATACATATGTGTGAACATGAAAGATCACCACTTGTTCAGTATACAGTTTAAGATCAAGAGCACGTCACCATAAAAGTGAATATTTTCTTCCGAGGAGTTGTCACAATGTCTTTATGTTAATAAACTTCACTATGAGAGGGGAAGTGGTGGCCCCACGGAAACGTTGTGGGAACCTGGTCCAAATCCCACCATAGTAGAAGTTGAAATTTGAATTCAATAAAAAGTCTAACAGTGGCCAAATCTGTTACTGCATTTGACAAATGCATCGATAGCCCAATCTACATCTTCATCCTTCTCACCACAAGGATGTGACCATCTGCACAACCTTCCGTGCATTAATTCACAAAGCTGCAATTTATGCCCTCTCCTCAAACCTTGCCAAGAACAATGTTTGCATACACAGCACTGAAAACACTTTTATTTACAATCCTTACTATATGAATCTGCCTACTTCTCAGTCTTGTTTCTCTTTGGTGCCAGGTATGTGGGATGGGATTCTCCGATCCTGGAGCCAAGTGTTGACTTCGTCGTAAACACCGGAGTGTTTTACGATGGCGTCAGCAGTCCCCTAAGATCAGCAATCCTGCACCGCACAGGGGGCTAGCACAGCGCTGGAGAGCCTGACCCTCCTCCAGCTGCCGAAACCGGCATCAGGACGGGTGCCGTGGGTCCACGCATGCGCACCACAGCCGGCGTGAGTTCATGCATGTGCATGGGTTGCCGTCTCCGTGCCGTTCCCGAAGCAACATGGCGGAGAGCTACAGGGGCCCGGCACAGAGGAACATAGGCCCCCACCGGGATAAGCCTGCCTGCCGATCGGTAGGTCCCGATCGCGGGCCAGTCCACCATGGAGGCTCCCCCGGTGTTGGTTCCCCCCTCCCCCCCCCCACCAGGCCGCCTCCTGCAACATGAATGGCGAGTTCTCACCGGGTAGGACCATATGAGAACATCACCGGCGGGACTCTGCCTAACTCGGTGGGCACTCGGCCCATTGCGTGCGGAGAATTGCAGGGGTGGAGGGGGGGCTGCATTGAGCGGCCCCCGAGCAGCACCATGCCTACAGTGTTGGTGCCAATTCTCCGTTCGGCAGAGATCTGCGTTGGAGCGGCGTCGCGTGATCCGTGCCCAACGCACCGATTATCCGACCCAGCACAGGGTCAGAGAATCCCACCCGTGGTTTATGAACTCTTAAACCAAATCTAGTAATTCTTCCAAGATAAAGTAGCAAAAATGGATAAGGTTGTTGTATACATATGCGTTTCTTGAGATAGATCTGCTGCAGGTTGCTTCTCTTGTGCTGCAGCCTGGGCAACTTGGCTGCATCCCTTTGGTCAGATGTACAGAATTAGAACTGACCATACTGCCACAAGTGAGAATAGTACTTGGGGTGTCTATTTGTATTCTTGGCCTGTGATCTGCTGGATAATAATAATAATAATAATAATAATAATAATAATAATATCCTTTCCGCCACAGAAGTATTTATCAGAAACCCGACCCGAATTTTGCATGATACACCTCTGTTAACGCTGGCCTCTGTGCCATACATTGCAGGAAACTACCCTCAGAATGTATCACAAGACGCTCTGCTGCAAATCTGCCTGGAGTTGTCACATATATGTAGTAGACTTCTGCAATCATCCTGCACAATCTCTGGTGTCACCACATTAACTTTATGCTCTTTAGGTGTCCTGGCTTTAGAAACAGAATCCAAAAGATTGGGATCCTTTGATTTTTCAGTAGAAGCACATTTCTCTGAACCTTTCAGTCAGCCATGCCTACCTCCTTACAGGAATAGTCACTCCAAATTCTTTGCTCAAATATGTGCATCATCCAGTGCACTCCCTATTGAAATAAAGCCTAATTTTACTTGGACCAATACGTCTATGTTGGGGTTTGTGAGCCAGTGCTGATTACATGTTACAGAGCCCCGATTGTTTCCCTTCCTTTGACCACATCTCCTAGAAGTTAAAATTAGCTGCCGAGGAGAAGAGTCCATATATGAAAGAGTAACATAAGGGCCATGAATCAAGTTTGCTGATACTAAATTTTTCAAAAAATTTGTTCGTGGGCTGTGGGCATCGCTGGCTGGACCAGCATTTGTTGCCCATCCCTAATTGCCCCTTGAACTGAGTGGCTTGCTCAACCATTTCAGAGGGGGGCAGTTAAAAGTCAACTGCATCATTGTGTGGGTCAAGAGTCACATGTAGGCCAGACCGGGTAAGGACAGCAGATTTCCTGACTTTGTGAACCAGATGAGTTTTTATGACAATCGGCAATGGTTTTATGGTCATCACTAAACTTCTAATTCCAGATTTTTATTGAATTAAAGTTTCACCGTCAGTGGGATTCAAACCTGGGATCCTAGAGCATTACCCTGTATGCCTGGATTACTAGTCCAGTGACAATACCACAACGCCATTGCCATAGAGTGTAGTAAGGTGAAGAACACTAAAGAGAAATGAGAGCCCTGATTGTACCTCCAGAAGAAAATGGAGCATGGGGACTGAAGTGAGCCTGGAAGTGTAATGCTCAAGAATGTTTCACTCTCATATCCCATTAGCATATGCTGACAAATGTCCTACTCAAAGACAACATCGCCCAGTGGCATGCAATCTTAAATGGAAGGGAATGGTGCTGGGTGCAAGCATCATGAAATTAGATTCCATGTGAGATTTTAGCGGCTGAGCGAATGTGAAGATGTAGGAATATTTTCAGGTGAAGTTTAAAGATAAAGAAATAGACTGGGCGTTGATCGTAAGCAATTTAAGCATTTTAACTGAACACAAGGGAGTGTTAAAATGCTGTTTAGAATGCTATCTTCAAACCTGGCTTATCTTGCCTTGTTTGACCCTGTGAAGGCATTAATCTTGTTCCAGCATTGAGTTGCATTGCATGGGGTGGCTGAGTTGGCACTGATTACATCGCTTGCCACTGCTCCTTGAGCTATTATTGCTTTGTACAAAACAATGCCTCCTTCCTCTGCCTGACTTTATGCCAAATAAATCCTGAGCTTCATCTGTGAGACTTGGCTTCGGGCCCTCCTTCCAACCTTGCAGACCCCAGATATTCTTCAAGTGAGCAAACTTTATTCTGCATCAGAAATGATTTTGGCCTGTTTAAACAACTTCATTTTTTCCAAACCTACAAACGCGTGTGTGCTCTCTCACCACCAAAATGGAAACAGCCAGTGGCAGGAGTTTCTAAAGCTGGAAGCTCACAGATATTACATTAACAAGGTTGATCCCAAAAAATATACTTGTCAGCATACTTATTGTGCGTGGGTGTAATTGTGACATTTTCTAGGGTTTTCAGACAAAAGAAAAAATCTAGTCTTCTATTTACTCACATACCCAAATATTAATCTGCCTCAACTTCTGTGGTGTGACAATCACAATTGATTGCCACTCTGCTCCTATTTACTGATATTACAGCTGTACCTTTGTTCTTTCTTGTCCACCCTTTCGACTTGGGCCAGGTGAAAATGGTGAAGTGCAGTGGGTCCCTGAGGCCTTGTCGAGTCTACTGGAGTCAGTGGAAAGAAGAAATGCCTCCTTTACGGCACTAAATGTACCTGCTTTATGGCAGCTAAAAGTTCCAGCCACTTGGAGAAACCAGGGAGAAGGTTAATTAAGTAAGTAAGTAGGTAAGATGGCAGCCAGGAAGGTAGTCAGAGGGATGTAGTAGTACCATAGTTAACCAGAAGTTACAAATGGTTTTCTTCTAAATTTTCCTCAGTAACTATCTGAAGTCTGGTGATTTAACAATCAGAGTAACAGATGGTTTCCTGTGCATGGTAATTGCCTAATGAAGAATAAGCTACATGGGAATTGCTCGGGAAATCTTTTCTTAGGAACTTCCGGGGGATTGTGTGCACATCTTTGGGGTATGATGCCACAGAGATCGGAAATTATGGGCTTGCAATTTTGCATGGAGTCCTTTAAACTTCAATGGGAGTCTTCCTGAAAATGAAGTTGAATAATGTTTACTTCCAAAATCTCATCTATAAATTTTGTTTCAGTCCCAAAGCATAAGTTTGTAATGCATGACATTCCCTCAGAGGTACATTGGTTTCAATTTATTCCCTTTGCTTTCACAGATGCTCGAGTCACTCCCTTTTGAAAAAGATTCAAGATGTGTTCTACTTTTGAGTCATTAATGAAGACTGCCAATTAGGTTTTTATACTAAGAATTTGGGGTAGTGCACTAACATTCAATACAGATTGGATGGAGACCGGCCAAATTCATTTTGGTCAAGACCATTACAATTTGGTGTATGAAAAAGAAACATTTAACTCAAAATGAATCCAGGAACCAGAATTCAAATACATTTTTCTATTTAACTTTGCTACTGTACAAAGTTGTCAATTTTTCCAAACATTTTTATTTGATTTCTGTATCTGATACAAGGGTCTGGATTTTCTCTACCAAGGCGGGTCACTGTCAGGAATTTTCCTAACTTGGCAGACCTGCCTTGGTTTAAGAGCCCTCCTTAGACACAAGTTTCACTCCCAGGTTGCAGGGGAGGGATGGAATCAGGCCTGCTAACCCTGAAAGCAGGTCCGAGGGCGATGGAGGTGGGCAAGTGTGGAGGCAAGCTGGTTAGAAGTATGTTTCAGAAGCTGTTAGGTCTTCTAGCCATCGCACCCCCCTCCATGCCTCTTAATACACTTATCCAACTCCATATCCACCCACCACTGCCAGACCTCAGGAGTCATGTGGGGAAGTAATTGAGTGGACAGGATAAAATTGTTTCCCCTGGTGCAGAATACTAGAACCAGTGGATATAGATTCAAGATAAGTGGTAAAAGGTGTAGAGGGGACACGAGGAAGAACTTTCTGTTCACAGAGGGTAGTGGGTGTCTGAAATTCTCTGCCCAAGTTGGTGGTGGAGGCAGAGACCATAAACCCTTTTACAAAGTATCTGAATCTACACCTTAACTGCTGTAACCTACAGGACGATGGGCCGGTGAAGGTGGGATTAGAAAGGGCACCTAGATGTCCTCACACTGGCATAGTCAAGATGGGCTGATTGGCCTCCTTCTGTGCTGTAACTTTTCTATGGGCGATGAAAATACATTTGTAAAGTATCTAATATAGTTCTCACTCATACACTCTTGATCATAAAAAATCTTCCATTCATGATGTCCATTTATATTTTTTTAAATCTCAAATATTCAATCTCTTATAAAAAAGCAAAAAAAAAACTTTATATTCAGACGCCACATCAAACACAGCTAATCCTTTAATAGCCTCTGTCAATCTGTCTATTAAACTGAACTCAGAACCCGGCTTAAGATAATTATAACTTTTAAAACTCAAGTCAAGCGTTCACAATGGTATAATAATTGCAACTGCAAAATATAAACAGACCTTCAATGAAACTGCATAATCAGATTGCAATTATTGTTCTAATCTACATCATATGGCTTCTCAATCAAGCTATCCAGCAAATGTTTTATTTTAATTGACCCATTGTTGATGCCTGTTTTAAGCTCAAAGGGCAGGAGATTTTAAAAACTTTGGGTGTGGTTCTCAAGCATCGTTGCGCTCTCGCTCAAGTGAAATAAGGCAGTTGAATAGCGGAGGCGCCAAAAATGAGAACCGTGGCAAGCAGTTTGCGATGCAACTGGCCCACTCCACAGGCGGAACCCCACAGCATCTTGGGCTCTGCTCTCTTCCCCACCCCCCCCCCCTCTCCTGCTGCACCTGGCGGGCAATGGGTAACTTCTCACCCACCAAACCACCAGGATCTTTGGGGTACTCTCCCCTCTGCAGCCTGGTAGGGTTGGGGGAGGGAATGGAGTGATTGGGCTTCCAGCCCATAACTTGCATGCATATCATTAATTTGCATGTTCTTGACTTTGCGAGTTGGGCATTGTGCTATGGCCAGTGGAAGGGGCGTGGAGAATGGCAATGCATTTGGCGCCCGGCTCCAAACCGGTTTTTCAGGAGAATCCTGGCCTAAGACTCCAAAAAGACAAATGTGAACTCTTCCAATCTTCAATCAAGTATTTGGTGTATGTCAATCGACCCCAAGGAACTGCAACTGTCACCTTTGAAAGTCAAAGCCATTACTGAAGTACCTACACCTCAGAATGTAAACCAACTTCGATGTTTCTCAGGTTTACTAAATTATTATGGAGGGTTTGGCCCTAATCTGGCTACTATTCGAAAAACCATTACACAATTTATGTGCCTCAGGACACTGTTGACTCTGGTTGAGACGACCATGGACAACGTGGTCAAAGATTCCATAAGTCGCACTTAAAGACAGGTGCCCGAGATTTGCTGACAACCAGACAGAACAACAGCTTCTGAAGTGCCTGACATATTGACTGCTGTTAGAACATAGAACATAGTGCAGAAGGAGGCCATTTGGCCCATCGAGTCTGCACCAACCCACTTAAGCCTTCACTTCCACCCTATCTCCATAACACAATTACCCCATCTAACCTTTTTTGGTCACCAAGGATAATTTATCATGGCCAATCCACCTAACCTGCTCGTCGTTGGGCTGTGGGAGGAAACCGGAGTAGCCAGAAGAAGCCCACGCTGACACGGGGAGAATGTGCAGACTCTGCACAGACAGTGACCCAGCAGGGAATCGAACCTGGAATCCTGGTGCTGTGAACCCACAGTCCTATCCACTTGTCCTACTGTGCTGTCCATGTTGATGGATTGTTTGTGTTATACTGTTAATTCTGTCAGGGATATTTGATTTAGAGGGGGAGGAAAATGTTGTGTATTCATGGTATTTGTTTCCTCACTAGCAGCCTTTTAGTGGACTAGAGTATTTTAGTGGGCCAATCACTGATGCCATCAGGGTTGTCGTCATCGGGCATTTGCACGGGCGTACAGGTAGTATAACAGCCTGTAGTGTTAACACCTCCTGAATAAAACTCCTTTGAAAGACAAAATGCTGGAAAATCTGAGCAGGTCTGACAGCATCTGTGGGGAGAGAAACGAGCTAACGTTTTGATTCCAATGACCCTTGTCAAAGCATGTATTGACAGCTTTGACAAAGAGTCATGGGACTCGAAACGTTCGCTCTTTTCTCTCCCTACAGATGCTGCCAGACCTGCTGAGATTCTCAAGCATTTTCTCTTTTGTTTCAGATTTCAGCATCCGCAGTAATTTTCTTTTATCCAGTGAATAAAACGCCTTCATTTGTTTGAACCTCTTGAGGCCTATAGACTTATTTTAATGCCACGGCCTGACTCATTTTAGTTTGGCAATCATGGCTCATTTAATAATACTCCAGTCTGTATCAGAAGGTTGTTTGTTTAAGTCCCACTCTAGGGCACAAGCACAAAAATCTAGGCTGGCCTTCAATTGTGGTACTGAAGCAACATTGTTCATCATAAGTATTGTTTCTCAGGTGATGAATTTACCCAAGATCCTGGGCTAGATTCTCCGGTTCCCCTGAGCAGCGCATCGTTCATTGGCGGTGGAATTCTATCCGTCATTGTCGATGGGATTTCCCATTGAAGCCACCCCACGGCCCTGAGAACTGACAGGTGGAGGTGTGCTGCAAGCAGGAATAGCAAATCTCAGTGGCCACAAACTACTGGCCCTTGCCTGGTCATTTTCACATCATTGTTCCTGGCAGCTTGTTGTGTGCTTACTGACTGTCATGTTTCCTACATTACAACCATGATGACACTTCAATTGCTGTAACTGATCTTGAGATGTCTTGAGATGGGAGGGGCATGGTGGCACAGTGGATAACACTACTGCTTCACAGCTCCAGGGGCTCGGGTTCAATTCTGGCCTCGGGTGACTGTGTGGAGTTTGCACTTTCTCAGTGTTTGTGTGGGTTTCCCCCAGGTGTACCTGTTTCCGCCCACAGGACAAAGATGTGCAGGTTAGGTAGGGTTTCGGTGATGCAGCAGCAGAGTGGGCCAAGGTGGGGTGCTCTTTCAGAGAGTCGGTGCAGACTTAGATGGGCCGAATGACCCCCTTCTGCACGGAAGGGAAATTAAATTAATTATAGAATTTACAGTGCAGAAGGAGGCCATTCAGCCTATCAAGTCTACACCAGCCCTGAAAGAGTACCCTACCCAAGCCCACACCTCCATCCTATCCCCGTAACCCAGCAACCCCACCTAATCTTTGGACACCAAGGGAAATTTAGCGTGAATAATACACCTAACCCACACATCTTTGGATTGTGGGAGGAAACCTGAGCAGCCGGAGGAAATCCAAGCAGACATGGGGAGAATGTGCAGACTCCTCACAGACAGTGACCCAATCGAACCCGGATCCCTGCCACTGTGAAGCAACAATGCTGTGCTACTGTGCCGCCCCGTATGGTTCTATGTCATGAAGTCATAAAAGAACAATTAAAATGCAGTATTTTTCTCAAATTTCATTTGGGAATAGCATGATCAAATTAGGAATTGTGGAATTAGTGCATCCTCCAGCTTTGAAAAAATAATTTTGATTCTATGGTTCATGTTCTTTTTTACAAAACACTAACACCCTACTTAATGCCTTGTTCTTTGTAACTCTTATTCTTTGTTTTCTCACCTTATCTTACATTAATCTAGATAACTTATTCTGTGAAACGTCAGGAATCCAGCCTTCGAAAGCAGCAGCATTTTACTGGAAACCCTGGCTGTGTTGCATTTTGAATCATTCCAATATTATACAACTTCTGGTGAGCATCCATGTCCTGTGATCTCCTTTTAAAAACACTGATTTTCTTTCATTTTCTGCTTCAGGGGAAGCAAAGGGTCACTTCCCTGACAGTTCAGCTACAGCAGAAAATTAACACAATTAACAGCACATGGTATTTTGTTCCAAGTTACTGTATGTGCAGAGAATTCAAATCTTTGCTTTAATGTGATTTTTTGACCTCCTGGAGGTTTGTTTGCAGTCAAATACATCCTGAGCTGAAAATTCTGAAAAAACAGTCCCAAGAATACAAACAAATTGAATCAAACAATTCCTTCATTGATAAGTAGCAAAATTTCAGAGAAATTTTAAATTCAACAGATATTCCTACTTTTGCAGGTCTATCGTATGCCACACAGGATGTCAGTTTGACCGCACGTTTATCATCAGTAAGTAGAGCATAAGTCTATTATACCAAACTTCTAGAAGTCATCTACAGCAGTTCTCGTGCTCAGCGTCATTATTTATGTCAAGCTGCTGAAAAGGTCTGTAGTACTGACAGTGGCATCTGCTGCTTCCTCGCAAACCTGTTGATGCTAACTAGTTACTGGTTTCAGATGCGGAAAGCAGACACATTTGTATTACATGGAGTATTAGATTTACAAATAAGTATTAACTCTACACATCTTCCAAAGCCATATTTTGAAGATACGGCAGGTGAAATTCTATATCAGGATAGTTTTATTGGAAGCAGAAGTTGCTTGTTTCTTAAAACATTAGACCGTATCGGATCCTGCCAAGCCCTGTTCCCCAACCTATATTAACTGTTGGCTTTCCAAAGTCCCAAATTTTAAATGTGCCCCCTTGGCTTTAAATCCATAGCCTTGCCTCTAATCTCTGTAACCCCCAAATCCTTTAATTCTTCTCGTGCCAACCTCTTGTGCATCCCCCTCTTACTCCGCCTCAGCACTGGAGACTCTTCAGCCCTCTCGGTTCCACTATGTGGAATATGCTTCCTAAAGCCCAAACTCTGCTTCTCTATCACTTTGTTCCCTCCAGGCTCTCCTTAAAACCTCACCCTCCCTGTTGGGCTCACATTCAATTTTCCCTCAAGCCTTTATGAAACAAATTTCCCCTCATGCTAAAGACACTATATAAATGCAAGTTGTTTTCAATGAATTGACAAACTTGTTGGCAAGAAGTCCAGCTAAGAGATGAATTCTGCATCAAATCTAGCAGCAGCACTGCACCACTTGGTGGAGGGTGTGTGTGCAGATTTTAGGGGACCTGCAAACTGGGTAACTCAATTAGGTGGGAGCGGAAAAGGGGAAATTCCCACTTTCACACCCACTCGGCTTTTGGGTCGGGGGCAGGTGAGGGGATAAGATTCCAGGTAGCCATATGTCTGAAGAAATAAGTGCTGGTCAGTTGAACGCGAGCCTAGACGTGACACAAGATAAAGCAATATCTTAGATTAATTCTTGTATTGACATATCCTCTGAAGTTATTAATTCAGGCAACATGAATTCAGCATCAAAACTCTAAAATACAGATCAGGTTAGGTGTAAAAAAATCACTGACATAGATGGTAAAGAGAAATTAGGCAGAAATGAAATATGTAGTTGGTTCCTCTGACTCCATTTGAATTTGCACCAGCTTCTAGTGATCAGGCCTTTAGTTTTAGCCTCAAGTTTCTGGATTCGATTTTAACTTGCCTGAAAAGAAGGGAATGGGTGCACTCAATAACCGGTGGCTGGAAATTGTACCCCTGCATACTGCAAAATGTTAGCTCCACTGTGCACCTGTAATATCCACAAAGTTTCCTGTCCAAAAGCCAGGCAGGTTGACAATCTTGGCTTCCAGTTAGCCGGACAATTTCAGTGGAGGTTGCAGGATAAGTACATTTGTGCCCTCGGGGGCAAGGATGAGAGGGCAATTTTTGGTAGATTTGGGGCATTTCCATATCCTAGGGCCTGTGGGTTTGGGGGTTATACTGGAGGCCTCGGAGGGTCATTCATAGGAGAGGTTGGAAAAATAATAGGGGTTTTCCTGTCAGGTATGTTGGATTCATCAAGTAAATTAATCTGACGGTCCTAGCCCTTTATTTAGCCAAGAATTCCTGCCAATCAACATTAAAATTTCAAATGGAGAAGAATAAGGCGTGCAACCTCACTCCAAGTGCCAAATTCTCTGAGTGGTCTGGGCACCATAGTGTCCCACCATCAGTAAAACCAAAAGTTGGCACAGGTCAGGATTTAGGGTTTTAATACTTCAACCTCCCACACAACTCAAGTTCCTCCACAGCCCCATTGGAGGGATAGGGGCTTTAGAATATCCTGTTTGTGTCTGCAACTGCTCACTTACCTCTCAAAACCATGTGGGTCATCTGGTTTTAGCTCTTTCATGTTCTATATCTGCTATTTGTGTCTTGTGTCTCAATTAGCTAGCTGTGGTGATGTAGGTGCCTCTGTTTTTAGAGTGAGGGTAATTGTGCAGGGTTCTTACACATGGTTTGCGATCCAGCTGGACTCTGGAAATTGAACAATCTAGTTTGCTTGGTGGTGAGAATGAGGTTAGCTAATATTTACTTATTGAACAAGTAGGAGGTTCCAAAGTGTTGACTGTCTATGCCTACTGCAGGGTAGAGAACATTATGCACGAGTGGGTCAGCACTCAATCATAGAATACAATTTTAGCTATCGGGTGCCGGACATCACTCCGGTGCTGTACTAGCCCCTTCGAAGGGGTGCATACTTGCCAGTTGAGGCCTGTTGACACCGGAGTGCCTTGCGCCACTTTACTCGCCAGCGTCAGTACTTGGCCGCAGGATTGGAGAATCCCAGCCAATATGTCCAAAGAATGATAGACCAGTCAGCTTGGTGGTAAAAAAATTAATGGAATCGTTACTAAAGAAAAGAATAGAACATCTATAAATGAGAAATATGATAATGTATAGTTAGCATGGATTCTCAAGAAACAATCTTGCTCGTTAAACATTTTGAATTTTGACAGAGACAGAGAGACACACACAGACAGAGAGAGAGAGACACACAGAGACAGAGAGACAGAGACAGAGACGCAGAGACAGAGAGAGAGACAGAGAGAGAGACAGAGAGAGAGACAGAGAGAGAGACAGAGAGAGAGACAGAGAGAGAGACAGAGAGAGAGACACACACACACAGACAGACACACAGAGGGAGAGAGAGAGACACAGACACACACAGACAGAGACAGAGAGACACACTCAGAGAAAGAGAGAGACACACAATGCTGTGGATGCAATTTATCTAGATGTTCAGAGGGCACTTAAGATGCTAATAAAGGGTGGAGAATGTGGAATCAGTTGAGAAATACTGAATGGATAAAGAACAGGTTTCAAGGCAGAAAGGGGCAGATGGTGGAAAGTGGTTGTCATAATATGCATCCAGGTATATGATGGAGTGCAGACAGGTAGTGATTGACATACAGGTGACCAGTGAGCACATAGAACACAGCAGCCAATCACCAGACAGGGCACGACCACTATAAAGCCAGAGGGCACCAGTTTTCCCGCTCTCAGGATCCAGCCTCTGAGACAGTCAGAGCTCGTGAGCAGCAACTAGTACAAACACCATGTGGTAGTCAGATAGTCTGGTCAGGTTAGCCTCAGGTCTCCAGTCAAGTCAGCAGAGTGTCAACCCACAGTTAAACATGTATTATAGTTAGTTGATCAATAAAATAGTGTTGCATTTCTTCAAGTGTTGGAAGCCTATCTCTCTCTACACTGCATCAAACACAGTCCATGTACACCCAGCTTACCCAACACATCAATGGTGCTCTACAAGGACCAGTGTAGGGATCACTGCTGTTCATCAGATACATTAATAATTTGGGCTTTGCAATCAAAAACAATTTTTTAAAAAAAACTTGAGGACACGTTTCTTTGGTGATCACTTGCTAATGAGTAGGATTGGCTACCAAAGAAATGGCTATTGGTCATGGGTTCTTTGCATGGCTGATGAGCATGATCCTAGAGTCGCATCTTCTACCGAAAACCTGGCACGTATGTCGGGGAGGTGGGATCGGTCCTCGAACTCTAGATTACAGGTATTCCTCTCTTGGGCTCCCTTTGCTGACCTCCTTGAAGAATTGTGTCCCTTCAATCAGGAGGTTCCACCAAGTAGGTCTCATCTGAGCAAGGGTTGCCCAGGCATTGAGGTCTATGTTGAATTTCTTGAGGTAATGTTTGAAGCATTTCCTTTGCCCTCCTCTTGTTCAGGAGCCATTCTTGAGCTGGGCAAAGATTTGCTTTGGCAGTCGGGACTCAATCTAACCTGAACACCTAGACAGCTCAGCAGAGTTGGTTTCGGATGATCATGGCTTTGATTCTGGTGCTCTTGGCTCCTTCAAGGACACTGTTGTTCTTGATGGAGGAAGACTGGATCTTGCCCTGGGGTGGGTTGGTTAAAGGACTTGAGTCTTTTGAGGTGGGGGCCGATGCTTTGGTATGCTTCTGCGAAGGTGTCAAGCCTGGCTTGGAGATTCTGGTCTTTTTTTTAAAATAAATATTTTTTATTGGGTTTTTGAACAAAGTATATTTACCGTTATGTACACAAGATCATATACATATATAGAAGAGAAGGGCGCACCCAAACAAACCAAAGAAAATAAAATAGTAAATAGTAAAAAAAAATACAATAAAAAATAAAATAGAATAACTGGTAGGGTATTGTGCACCAGCTTGACAGCAGCAACTCTGTACACCTGACAAAATTATTTACAACACATAAGTGGGCGACTGTTCGTGGGGGGGAAGAGACAGAGACTGGGGAGGTAAATATACATTCAGGTGCCGGAGAAATAGTTACAGTGGGCAATACTCAAATGGATTTGGTGTTGTCGCCTGCTTCTCCCGGACGGATCCCACTGCCGTCTCGCGCTCACCTCCACTTCTGCCGTTCCTCCCGTCTTTCATCTTTATTCTCCTCATTCCCTGCTCCTGGAGATGCCATGTTCGTTATTGTTTCCCGTGCCTTCCTTCTGGCTCTCATTTCCCTGCCTCCCCCCCACCTCCCTGGTTCTCCTCTCTCGTTTCTATCCCCCTTTCCCCCCCCCCCCCCCCCACCTGCCCTGGTTTGCCTTTCTTTCCCCTTAGGTTTAGCTGTCCCCCCCCCCCCCCCCCCCCCCCCCCGCCCTTCCTCCCGGTCTATCTCTCCCTTTCATGCTTTGGCTACTTTCCCCTGATTTTTGGCTACCTGGCTATTCTTCCTCTTGTTCGTTGGCCACAAACAGGTCCCGGAACAATTGGATGAATGGCACCGGCGTCTGACCCTCTGATGGCGAATTTGATTTTCTCCATTTGGAGAGATTCCGAGAGGCCGGACAGCCAGTCTGCAGCTTTGGGTGGTGCTGCTGACCGCCAGCCAAACAGGATTCTACAGCGGGCGATCAGGGAGGCAAAGGCAAGGGCGTCCGCCCTCCTCCCCAGGAATAGATCTGGCTGGTCCGAGACCCCGAAAACCGCCACTTTCGGGCATGGCTCCACCCACACCCCCACCACTTTGGACATAGCCTCAAAGAAGGCTGTCCAGTACGCCACAAGACCAGAACATGTGGGCTTGGTTGGCCGGGCCTCCTTGGCACCGTTCACATCTATCCTCCACTTCCAGGAAGAACCTACTCATACGGGTTCTTGTTAAGCGGGCTCTATGCACCACTTTTAGCTGTGTCAGGCTGAGCCTTGCGCACGTGGCGGTGGAGTTGACCCTATGCAGTGCTTTGCTCCAGAGTCCCCACCCTTTCTCAATCCCCAGGTCTTCCTCCCATTTCTTTCTTGTTGCGTCCAGTACGGTGACGGCCCTTTCTATCAGTCGGTCATACACGTCTCTACAGTTTCCTTGGTCTAGTATGCTTGCATCAGTAGTGTCTGTCGTGGCGGTTGTGGGTACGTCCTTGTCTCCTTTCGTAGGAAGTTTTTGAGCTGTAGATACCTTAGCTCGTTCCCCCTGGCTAGCTGGAATTTCTCTGTCAGTTCGTCCAGTGTTGCGATCCTGCTGTCCGTGTATAGGTCCCTGACTGTCAGTGTCCCTCCGTCCTGCCCCCACCTTTTGAAGGTGGCGTCAGTCAGTGCTGGTGTGAACCTATGGTTGTTGCAAATGGGAGCTTTGTCTGACATTTTTGTCAGGCCAAATTGCTGTTGCAGTTGGTTCCAGGATTGGAGGATGGATATAACCACCGGGCTACTGGAGTGTTTTTTTGGGTGGGGCTGGGAGTGCTGCCGTGGCAAGGGCCTAGAGGGAGGTCCCCATGCAGGAGGCCTCTTCCACGTGCACCCACTCGGCTTCTGGCTGCTTGATCCATCCCCTTAGTGGAGATGGTCATGTCATCCGCATACTGACATTCCATGAGCGATGTCAGTGTTTCTTCTTGGATTTCAACTGGGTGAAGTTGAAAGATTTGCTCAGAAAAAAAATTGTTGATGGGTGGCCTGATAAATATATTCCAAATTATGGACGTTGTTGATTAAGTGGATACAGAGCAAGAGAATGCAAATCCAATACGAATGCAGAAGACATTTACATAAGACACAATTTCACTCTTACCTTGCAATGATCCAACTCCAATAGATTGAGACTACACAGAAATTCAGGAATCCACATGATTGAACTGTCACAACAGCCATCAGGAATCATCAGCAAAATCAATTTTTTCTTTCTACAACTATTTCTTAATCACGTGTCTCTCCTTTGGTGCGAACTAATAGGATGGGATCCTCCATTCTGCAGGCAGCGCCCCCACACCCGTGGGTTTCCTGGCAGCGTGGGGTGGCCACAATGGGAAATCCCATTGGCAGGAATGGAGATTTGCTGATGGCGAGGGTGCGCTGCCGAGGGCATGTAGGTCGGAGTATCCTGCCCTTAATGCCTAATCTATTATCCCTTCAAAACACTCCCTTATGGGTAACTGGAATGGCTCCCCGACACCAAAGAGTGCATAGGTAGCTTATGCCTAAATGCAACTACTGTTCCAGTGAGACAACGTCTCACTGCCTGGTGCTTGCCGTAGTAAGGAGTATTATACTTTGTCTGAAGCTCCTATATGAAGTCATTCTGATGAAGAAACACATTCATTGTCATTCTCTGAAGACATGGGAGATATCGGAATCAATCATTGTAGCCTAGTACTGGTACAGGTACAGGAGTTCAGCAGGCCACAAAGTCCCAAATGAGACCTTAAATGTCTTGTTTTGATATGGTGTCCAGGCTTACCATCAAAGTAGTCGTAACTGCCATTCCAGAAGCAACCAATATCCTTAGAAAATCATCCTGGAGTCCTGATGGTCCCAAGTGTCTCTGACTGTCTCAGTTTCCAAGATATACAAAACCCTGCAATGTATTGAAAATGTGGATAGGAACTCCTCTCCATTATTCACCATTTCAACCGGATAGAAATACACATTCTGCACTGCCTACTCACCAGCTTTATACAGTACTTCAAAATCAGTGAAGATAGAATGTTAAAGATCTGGGTTCCTAAGCTCCTCAGCCAAGAATAGCATAATCTCTTTTCATAAAATAATTCAACTCTCAAGATATTATAATAGGAATTACTGTGTTTCATCAAATGTTATAAAAAGCAGTGGTTATGTCAGTAGGCTTCAGATTGGTCTTATGACCTTACAAAAATATATTTAATTGTTAAAAAAATGATTGAATGTATTTCACCCCCTCTATTTTATATTTTCCTACTATGTTGGCACTGGTGCTGGTCTCAGTCATTTGTCTTTCTTAGAAAGCACCGGACCTCTGTTTCAATCTCTGAACATCCCAGTTCTCTCTACAGAAAATTATCAGTGTGAACTCTTCTCCTTGCACCCTGTGGTACGACATAACAAATGTTGCTAAATTTGAATTTATAAGCATTGTAACATGCCTTTGAGGTACAGCAGCACTCGTATCACTAAAGGAAGTTTTAGTTTCACTTTTGCATCTGAGCAGAGTATAGCACAGACAGCTCTGCTGCTGTCAAGATTTATATCCATGTCTGTTTGTTTTCATATGCCTAGTCTTAATAAATTAACTCACTACAAATGTACACAATCCCTTATGAGTGATTGGTGCTTTTATATCTATTATTATAATATTAGTAACATGACAATAACCTTTGGACCCTTAATAAGCAACAGTTAAAGGACATTTGTTTGGAGGTATGGATTGCACAGACATTATACAATGTTTCCTGAAGTAGGAACAATTATATTAGAGAAGCTTTTTCTCCAAGAGACTGCTAACTTGACTGAATGCGTATAAAACATAGGCCATGAGTTTGCACCAAAGCAGGTATGAACTCATAACAATGTTTAATACAGAGATTGATTATACTGAGAAGTACTTCAAGTTTTCAAAAGGTAGCTTCTCGTATCATGACTCTTATGAGCAAGCTCCATAGATTTCACTGTGCAGTCAGATGGAGAAGCTCAAATGGTAAATTAATACAGGCACCTCCTAGCTGCGTATTATAGATCCATATTAGAGGTCACAGGAGCAGACAATCAGCTTCTCATCTGGGCTGTGAGTGTACAGAAAGTGATCGTCAAATTAAAGTGGGGGAAGTGGGTGGTAGAGATATTACATCAGTACATCTTTTGCATGACATTAAGTGACTCTTGATTAATTAAATTTATTGTTGCTCATCTAAGTAATGATAAATAACTGCACTAATTTAATTCAAAATTTGAATCACCCAGTAGAAGTCCATGGTTATGAACAGCACCCTCATTAGTGCACTTGAAGATGCAATGCAAGGAATACACTTTTCCCAATGTATCTCAACTTTAAAGTGCCAAATTTTAAAAATTATACACAGATCTTGATGCCAGCTAGTCCCCCCTCACAAAATGATTGGGGTGGGGTTTGAGGCAGATGGGATTAGCAAGGGAGGCAAGTTGTTACCCTAAATAGAAAAATAAATTAAAGATAATTTCCTTCATAAAAAAATAGTGGACTGGACAGATGTACCCGAAATAAGTCAACATATAAAGTCAGGAACAACATTTCACAACATGAAAATTTGAATAACTGTACACTGAAAAGACATAACTAAAATGATGGCTGGATTTTGATATTTATCTGAAGGGATCTCTTTCGGATTGATTTCAAATGGTCTGGGAAGGGTCTCTAATGAGTATATATTTGTAATTAGTATGGACAATAAGCAGCTATTTAAACCTATACCAAATAACATTAACTGATGAAATGAATGGGCTTACTTGTCAGTTCAACAAGCTAAAAATGGTAACACTTGCTTGTATTAATTCTTCTAATTCCAAATGTTCCACGATGCTTTTGAATTGCTGTAGAATCAGAGTGACTGGTATAACTGGTGTAATAGGTGACATCTCAGCAATATTTTAATGAAACTTAAAATTGCTGAATGACACTGTTGCATCTGTAAGAACTTACTCATTGAACTTTTACAGTAAATTTTTCAATTTGATATAAACCCCTCATCAAATTTCTAAATGTTTGACAACTCACACAGAATTAGTATTTTGACTGTGGAGTCATTTGTCATATTATTCTTCTTTGAACAGTATTCTTCACTTGGGTGCAGAGAAGTTTCTGCTGCCAAAGGTTAGACTAATGAGATCTTGCAAAACTGACTCTAAAGCTCCAGACACATTGAACAGCTTTCCGTGCACTATTCTTTTTGTGCACCCCACTCTTCATTCAACCATTGGTGACTGGTTAAAGCCCTCGAGTCTGGAATTCCTTCCCATAACTACTCCAACTCTCACTGTGAAGGTCCACCTTAAAACCTACCTCATGTAGAAACTTTCTTAATATTCTTTATCTTGGTGCCTATTTGAGTCACCAGTTCAGGTACTGGTACTGCAGTGCTTTCGAGGCTCATCTAGAGTTAGGATCAGCACTGTCACCGGGCATGAATTAGATGCAGCCAGGCCAGAAGAAAATGATAATATGTGTCAGTTCAATAAGCAGTGAGGTGAAAGGTAGGTTCTGCTTCAGATTCAGAGGACTCAGATTAGGATTTGTAGGCAGCATTTAAGAAAACACTAATGAGGGTGCACACTGAGATGCTTGGTGCATTGGCAGAAGTACCAGACAGCCTCTGGTGTCAAGAAGCACTGAGGAATCCACCTCCATATTTGGCAGAGTGCATTGCACTCAGCTTGCAGCCCATCTTTCCAGTGGTAGCCAATGCCATGGCAACAGGAGCTGGCCTATCCATGATGGGGCATCTGGTGGTTGCTGTCTCAGTATCCATTGCTGCAGAGGTGGAAGCCACTCAACATCTCCTGCAGTAGAAGCCAAGATGGATGTCATGAGATCCATGCTTGCTGATATGCAGGTTCAGACTGCTGTCATCATGATTGTGGTACAGTAAAAAGTCTACAACACCAGGTTAAAGTCCACCAGGTTTGTTTCGAATCACTAGCTCCTTCCTCAGGTCATGATTGTGGACCTTATTGCCCAATGGGTACTCTTGCAGCACTCCAGCAATCTGTCCTCCAATTTAGTGGAATTTCTGAGGTGCTTACCCATGGATGTGGCATGGTGCAGCACTCTTACGCTGTACTGCATTTGTCCTCTCACCACTGCCTTTCTGCAAGTACCCATCGACCAAATACCAATTAATGTTGCCCATACCGCTGTGGCAGTCTGTAGCTGGACCCTCAATGCACAGACCTGCTCGGGGTCATCTTGCAAGACCATCTGCAGTTTGCTCCACTGGAGGCCAGCAGCCGTCTATCAGGAATGCTGCAAACTCTGAGGTTGCACACTGGGGTAGCACTAAATTAGGGGCCAGTTTAGTAGAGTTGGCTGGACAGCTGGTATGTGATCCAGAGAAAGGCCAACAGCACGGTTCAATTTCCGAATCGGCTGAGGGTATTCATGAAGGCCTCGCCTTCTCAACCTTGCCACTCACATGAAATGTGGTGATCCTCAGGTTAAACCACCAGTCAGCTCTCCCCCTCAAAAAAGGGGAAAGCAGTTTATGGTCATCTGGGAGTATGGCAACTTTGGGCGAAATTCTCCAACCCCCAGCAGGGTCGGAGAATCGCCTGGGCCCGCCGAAAATCCCGCCCCTGCCGTGGCAGAGATTCTCCGCCACCCAGGAAGTGGCGGTGGCGGGAATCTCGCCACTCCGATCGGCGAGGCCCCTGCGGTGATTCTCCGGCCCGGATGGGCCGAAGTCCCGCCGCTGGGAGGCCTCTCCCGCCACTGAGGTTTGAACCACCTCTAACGGCGGGATCAGTGGCGCGAGCGGGCCCCGGGGTCCTGGGCGGGGCGGGGGGGGGTCGAACCCCAGGGGGTGCCCCCACAGTGGCCTGGCCCGCAATCGGGGCCCCCCGCTCAGACTCCGGGCCAGTGCCCTGGGTGCACTCTTTCTCCTTCCACGGCCTCCGCCATGACGGAAGCGGAAGAGAAACCCACATCGCGCATGCGCTGACCGGCAAAAGCCTTTCGGCCAGCCCCGCTGCTGGGGGCGCCGGTTTTTTGCGCCAGTCTTCTGGTGCCAACCGCTCCAGCGCGGGACTGGCCTTTGGGGAGGCCCGACCCCTGAGTGGTTGGCGCCACTCCCCTACGCCGGGACCCTCCGTCACGCCGGGTAGGGGAGAATCCAGCCCCAGATCAGCCACCATTGCATTTTCCACTTGATTTTCTTTAATGCAGGTGAACATTGGGCAAGAGATCATTTTGTACTTTGTCAAAGCTAAAGTTGCCAGAGTGGCTTCATTGGTAATATTCTTGCCTTGGAGGTCTAACGTTGTGGGCTTAGTTTTCCCTCCAGGAGTGGAGTACATAAGCAAGGTGGCAATTCAATGCAGTAGTGAAGATGCAATACATGGGACCGAATGTTGTGGTCGGCAACAAAGCATGGGCCCTTGCTGCTGATCAAAAATTAAACCTTGGTGAGAGACAGGGGTCTTGCTGTTGAGAACTTTATCGTGCAGGAATATTGCAGCTTTTTTTTTTGAACTGCAGTCACAGCACAAAGCTGGAATGATGTCATTAGACTATTCAAGCAGCCAATTATATTAAAGATGTTCAGTGACATAAACAGGAAAAATTAAGCAGTAAAATAAAATCGCTCAATGTTTTTACTTAAAAGCAAAATAAACATTGGGTCAAACACATGGGTGAAGGTAGAAATTAAAATATTCTGAAAGTTATACATTTTAAAAATTCACTTAAAAATCTACTAATCATAACAGCATTATGAATATAAAATACTTCTGTCAATTCTGTTGTTCATTGTCATTAAAAACAGTTAAAGCCAATAAAACAAGGCTCACATTTTTAATTAGTTCTTTTGAAACAGCAAACAGCAACATGAGTGGATTAGTGCACCTAGGAACAGGAATGGGCCAGTTAGCCCCTTCAGCCTGTTCCATCATTCAATGATCTCATGGCTGGTCTGCAACGGAACGCCACAGACTCACCTTTGTCCCATATTCCTTCAAAGCTTTCACCAACAAAGAATTAACTGGTTTTAAAACGAACAATCCTGCAAATACCAATTGATGCTAGATTAAAAGTATTCCAAACTTCTACAGCCCTTTGTGTGAAAAAGCATTTCTTAACTTCATTCCCAATAGGTCTGGCTCTAATTTTAAAACCATGCCCACAGTCCTAGACCGCCCCAACTAGAGGAAACAGATGGATAGAACAGATCTATCTGTTCCCCTTAATATTAAATCTTTGATCAAATCATCCCTTGGCTTCTAAATTTCAGAGAGTACAATCCTAGTTGTTTAATTTCTGCCCATAGCTTAACCCTTGGCATGCAGGTATAAATTTTAATAAAGCAATGCTGTTTTCCCTCTTAGGCTGGTGTATCCTTCCTTAGGTGAGATGCCCAAAACAGCTCACAGTACTCCATCTGTGGCCTAACCGGTGCTTTTTAGGACTTCTATCACCAGCATTCCATTTAGTACTTTCATTAACATGTCATAGTGATGTGATTGCATCCCTGAAGTGTGTGTCAGGCACCGGTGCGGTGACATTTAGAGGTATGTCATCCTTTGCAGGTATAGACTGTGGCAGGGTAGTTTCTTTGCAAGCTCATGATCTCCAGCAGTTCATGATACAAGTAGCTGAATAACTCCCTACCACACCAAGTCCCTTCAGCCCTCACTATGTCCAAGTATTGTCTTCTACCTGTCACACCATCCGAAGTGTTTGCCAAGATTCAAATTGTCTGCCCTAAGGAAGTTGGCAACCAAGTGTTATTGGCCAAGATTAACACGGTGCCAACGTGCAACCTCTATGGTTTCTAAAAGACATGTGACCACAGACATGGACAACCATGGTGAACCCTCCTCCTGCGCAACATTCATAAAACAGTTTACTAATTTCAGGTGCAAGATCCACAGTCCTGAAGTTCATGTGCAATCAATCCTCCTGCATATCACAGATGTTCTACATCATGAAGATAAAATGCCCAGTAATTGTGGAGTACTGGCATGCAGGTCCTTACAGTAGTGACAATCCATGGAATCAGTCATACCTCAAATGTCAGATTAACTTCAGAAAATATAATCCTATTGTTTCAGTTCATGACATAACATTTAAATATCGGGACAAAGTTGGTAGTTTCAAGGGAGCTGCAACCTTACAATTGCAAAACTATCAATTGATCTGGTATATTTTGTGCAACATAAATACCAGCAGCTACAAGAATTGGTGAAATAGTGGAAAACTAAGAATGGCCCGATACATCAAAACATGTACATTAATGCCCAAGACCATTTGATCATACCCGGATGAACTTGGCATCTCCTGAGGAATCACTTTAAATGACAGGTGGGTCATCATATTAGAATCTTCAGCAACTTTATTCATACATGGGAATAGATTGGATGAATAGATCGGATGAGAAGACTCGCAAGAGATGGTCTTTGGTCAGGTATGAGCAACATTGTAGTTGTTATCATGAAGTTTGAGGCATGTTAAGAGCATATACCAAGTCAGCACAAAAAACAGTATTTCACCTGAAGATCCTACTTATCCTACATGCAAAATTGCATCAGGCCTCTTTCATGTCCATGGCATTGACTTCATCGTCTATTACTTTACCAAGTGCCCCTATAATTCAACAACTGCATGAGATGTCAAGCACAACTGTTGTGCATAACAAAGTGCTATTTTTGGTTTATTTGATTTGCCCAGAGTGTTATGGTTAACAGTTCACAATTTATTGATAAGCCAATTCGGGATGTGAGAGAAGTGGAATATGGATCACACTACTACTTCTCATTTTTCTAGATCTAACAGCTTAGCTGAAGCAATGATTTGCAGGATGCAGTCCCTTATTCAAATGTAGATAGACCAAGTATGATCTACACATTGCAATGTCATATCTGAGAGCAACACCTTTAAGTGCAACTATTCAATTACCGGCGGATCTCTTCGTTGGACTGGTGTATACTGATTTACCTACTCTTATCCATTCTATTCTTACAAACTAGAGCACTTTCTTCCCACTAGCTTGTGCAGCTGGTTGGTGTGGCTCATCTTCATCCGACTCATCAGGTGACAGGATTCACTGTTAGACCTCCTCTGCCAAGGCTTCCCCTCTGGATCACCAGGTTGTGCAGACACAGTTTACCATGGCCATAAGTGAGACTTGAGCAGGGGTGTGTATTAAAGAGCACCACCTGACTGGTCCAAACATTAACATCCTGTTTTGATGGTTTGCTCGACGGTGACCCTGGTGGAAGTGTGCTCTTGTATTATGTCCTCTCCAGCTCAGAGCACTGATTGTAGACTAGAGTCATTATCCATCTCTTCAGGGGGTATCTTTTATCACCCAGAAATCAAAGGGTTCGGGTCCACCGTAGCACCTGGGAATCTCTACGCCTCTGGTCCACCCTAGCACCTGGGAATCTCTATGCCTCATGACTGCTGCCAGGATAACATGCACACACCTTCATTATCCTGAGCTATGGTCACATACAAGCTACATATTAATGGAATGACAACCTTTTCTATTAATTAATGTTCCTGGCTATCTTAAAGGTGCTTGAATTGCTACATATGTGAAATCTACTACTACTTGCACCATTGGAATTCCTGCAATGCTTGTAGAACCTCTGGCTCTATTCACCTGATTTAGTGTTGCCATCACCAAATTAAATTAACTCATGGGATTGCCTGAGAACAGCATTTCTAAAAGCCTTTATGCAGTGATGTGCCACTGGCTGCGATATCTTATAAGATCTCCAGATAATTCATAGAAGGACCTGGAAGCAAAGTAAATTCAGGTCATTGGGTGTCCACCAACACAATTTGGTGTCTCCCCAGCTAACATATCATGCTAGGGGCTGGTTTAGCTCACAAGGCTAAATCGCTGGCTTTTAAAGCAGACCAAGCAGGCCAGCAGCACGCTTCGATTCCCGTACCAGCCTCCCCGGACAGGCGCCGGAATGTGGCGACTAGGGGCTTTTCACAGTAATTTCATTGAAGCCTACTCGTGACAATAAGCGATTTTCATTTTTTCATTTTCATGCAGTGATGTGATTGTCTCCCTGTGGTAGTATGACTAGAGGTACTACGGTACCTGGGAATGTGAGCTACCACTGGTGGAGATGGCTCGCTGCTCATTGGCCCAAGTGTTTGCATTTCATTGGTCGGGATGTAAGGTAGCTCCGCCCAATGTGGCGGGGTGTAAGAACCAGTGTTTCCCAGCAGCCATCCTTCTTTCTATACTCCAGCTGCTGGGGAAACATCTTGTTGATTAAAGCCTTCAATTCGGACTACTCCTTCATTTCAGTAGTTATTGATCGTGCATCACTCCCTGAAGAGGGAATCTTTCAGGCACTGGTGCTGTGACATTTGGAGGTATGCCATCCATTGTTGATAGTCTGTGGCAGGATAGTTTCTTTGCAAGCTCATGACCTACAGGGCTATAGTACTATTTTCCCTTCTGTATGATCAGTGTATGGACAACATACACAGCAGATATCTCAAGTCCCTGGAAAAACATCAACAGCGATGCCTCTGCAAAATTCAATGGCAGGATAGGCACCCCAATATCAATCTCCTCTCTCAGGTTAACATCTCCAGTATAGAGGCATTGTTATGGCTAATCAGCTTTGTTGGGCAGACTTCATCTGCGTATCTGCCAAGACTACCAAAATATGCATTTTTTTCTGATCTCAGTCACTGCAAGCTGCTACAAGGAGGGCAATGGGAACATATTCAGGCATTTGACGTCTGACTGGTTCCATGGATTGTCACTAGTTATGGATGACTTTTGAAGAAGAGTCTGCTGGAGAATGTGGAGCACTTTGCTTGTGTTCCAAGTTAGTAGTGGGTCCTGGAGGGGAGTAAAAAGTCCAATGCTGGATCTATGCACTTTATCACAGGTAGTATTTGATGGCACAGATGGGTGGGATGCTCAGATTGTGGTACATACTACATCATACTTGGCCTCCAACTAGGCCTGTCGGAGTCATTTAAAACAGTTGGCATCTTCACCAATGCTTCTCCTCCAGTTTGGGCTGTCTTAAGCAGATTGCAGCCTTTATCTGCCTTTTGCAATGTAAAATAGCACTCTTTTGACTTGTTAACAAGCTCAATTTCCCTTAAATTAATTTTCTTTAAAAGGCAGGCTGGCTTCCGATTTGGCTCCTGCCCAACTTGCCTATTATCAGAGATCAGGGCCGGGATTCTCCTCTACCCGACGGGGCAGGGGGTCCCGGCGTAGCGGAGTGGCGGCAATCACTCCGGCGTCGGGCCTTCCCAAAGGTGCAGAATTCTCCGCACCTTTAGGGGCTAGGCCTGCGGAGTGGTTGGCGCCACGCCGACTGGTGCCAAAACCGGCGCCAATGGCCTTTGACGCCCGCCGTCGGGGCTGGCCGAAAGGCCTTCGCCGGTGCGTCAGCGGCCACTGACGTCACCACTGGCACATGCGCGGTAGGGGGGGGGTCTCTTCTGCCTCCGCCATGGTGGAGGACGTGGCGGCGGCGGAAGAGTGCCCCCATGGCACTGGCCTGCCCGCCGATCGGTGGGCCCCGATCGTGGGCCAGGCCACAGTGGGGGCTCCCCCCCGGGTCCGATCGCCCCGCCAATCCCACCGCCACCAGAGGTGGTTGAAACCATGTCGGCGGGAGAGGCCTGACAGCGGCGGGACTTCGGCCCATCGCAGGCCGGAGAATCACCGCGGGGGGCACGCCGATCGGCGCGGCGCGATTCCCACTCCCGCCGATTCTCGGGTGGCGGAGAATTCCGGCCACAGCGGGGGCGGGATTTACGCCGTCCCTGGATGATTCTCCGACCCTGCGGGGGGTCACACAGTTGTTGAATTATAGGGGTACTTGGTAAAGTAATAGACGATGAAGTCAATGCCATGGACATGAAAGAGGTCTGATGCAATTTTGCACGAAGGATAAGTAGGATCTTCAGGTGAAATACTGTTTTTTGTGCTGACTTGGTATATGCTCTTAACATGCCTCAAACTTCATGATAACAACTACAATGTTGCTCATACCTGACCAAAGACCATCTCTTGCAAGTCTTCTCATCCGATCTATTCATCCAATCTATTCCCGGTGTGATGTTAGGCGAGCAGCCTAGAATCATGCTGGCGTTTACACATGCACAGAATGGCATTGGGCCTGATTTCTCACTGTAAAAAGCACACCACTATCTCTTCAACATGCCCTACAGCCCCAGGGCTAAATTTCTCTCCACACAATCTCCTTAATTTTAACCTTCTTGCAGGAGCTTGTTGCCTGGCTGAGTGTGCAGGCCTAGTCCCAACAATCAGACTGCCTTTCCTGTGTCTGTGTCTCTTCTCCTGCAGCAGTCCCTGCTGACTTCCAGTGAACGGGATTGTCATAACAGCAGTGACTGATGTGAATGACAAATCATCTTTTTGTCCATAGCATTTCCAGTTTCAACTGCTCCATTCTGAAAGCTAATACACGCCTGTAAACTCTGCTATCCAGCAAGTTTAACACCTTCAAAACACAATTTAGAATAACTCACATTGATCTTCTGTGTGCAAGGAGTGACCTGAAACATTGCATTTTTATTTGTGCCTTTGAAAACACTGCCTTAATTCAGTAGAGACTAGAGAGAGGGTACAGAAGAGATTTTCTTGAATGATAAAGGGATGAGGAGACGCAATTGGGTGGAGAGACTGAAGCTAGGGTTGTTCTCCCTAGAACAGAAGGTTAAAAGAGGATTTGTTTGAAGTGTTCAAAATAATGGATAGTTTTGATAGAGTAAATATGGAGAAACCATTTTGAGCAGTAGAAGGGTCAGTTTTTATTTTACTTGTATGGCTGGTGAAGCAGTTACCGTTTGATGTCAAGAATCACAATCCATTCAACGACTGCAGCTGACTCGGTGTGAATGGTTGTGTTCTCACCAAGAATGGATCTTTCAGGGCAAAGATTCAGCATATGGCCAAGCCATTTTGGCGTCAGTAGCCGAAGGACACACATTTAATTGATTCCATTTGCAAAAGAACCAGAGGTGACATGAGAAAACATTTTTTGTTGCTAAACACAGGATGTTGTTGTCGTCTAGAATGCACTTCCTGAAGTATAGTGGAAAGAGATTAATCAGTAAAAGAAGATTAGACCTGGCAGCATTTCTGCACCTGGCGGAGATTAAGTATACCATCTGAGCGTCGGACAAGGGCCTCCAAAGCGTGGGCTATTCATCAGCCTGTTCCAAGACCTGTTTGAGGCAAACAGTGACTGGGAAGAAGGGGGTGGGTTGGGGAGAAAGAGTGAGAAAGACTAGGGAGGGCACACACAAAAGTGACAGGGGCAGGGGGATGGAGGGGAGGGAAGGCATCCCATTGAAGGCAAGGGGAAGGGCCATGCAGGCCCGCCAGGGGGGGGGTGGGGTGTGGAGAAAGGGAAAAAAAACCATGCCTCCAACAGGGGAAGTGGGGGGGTGGTGGGAAGGACCACTTGTAAAAACTGTTGTACATAAAACACAAACTGGCTTGTAAGTATAAGGAACACTTGAGCTGCTCCTTTGTAAATACCATGGGCGTGATTCTCAGCTCCCGGGAAAAATCGTGAAGGCCGTTATGAACTCGGCCGAGTTTCACGATGGCCTCGGAGCCTGCTCCTCTTACCGAATTCACCCCCACCCGGGGGGCTACGAGCGGCGTATGTGACGTCAGCCGCGCATGCGCAGGTTGACCGGCTCCAACCCGCGCATGCGCGGCTGACGTCACGACGGCTGACAGCTCGAACCCGCACATGCGCGGTGGCCATCTTTCCCTTCAGCCACCCCACAAGACGTGGCGGCTTGATCTTGCGGGGCGGCGGAGGGGAAATAGTGCATCCAATTGAGACGCCGGCCCGATGATCGGTGGGCACCCGTCATGGGCCTGTCCCCTCCAACGCACAGTCGTGTTGCTCATTCCCCACCAGGCCCCCTACAAGCCCCAAAACGGGCATCTCACGGCAGCGACCAGGTGTGGTTGCCGCAGTCGTGAAACGGTCGCAAACGGCAGGCCGCTCGGCCCATCCGGGTCGGAGAATCGCCGGTCGCCGTGAAAAACAGCGAGCAGTGATTCTTCAGAGCGTGGGGTGGCAGAATCGAGGGGGCGCGTGTTGAGTTGCCTGGCCCTCCCGCGATTCTCCCACCCGGCGTGGGGAGTGGAGAACCGCGCCCCCTGTGCCTAGCACATCAAATTGGTATACTGTTAGTGAAAATGGTAATAAAAATAATTGAAAAAAAAACTCAATTTGGGGGCTGGTTTAGCTCAGTTTGCCGGACAGCTAGTTTGTGATGCAGAGCAAGGCCAACAGCACAGGTTCAATTCCTGTCCCGGCTGAGGTTATTCATGAAGACCCCGCCTTCTTAACCTTGCCCCTCAGGTTAAAATCACCACCAGTCAGCACTCCCTTCAAAGGGGAAAGCAGTCTTATGGTCACCTGGGACTATGGCTACTTTACTTTAAATATTAATAAGGCAAAAAAAAATGTTGCCGTGCTATTTGGCGATAAAATAGAGGCATGGAAATCATTGGATCGCTGTACCAAAGAGTTGGTGCATGTATAATGGTCTGAGTGGCCTCCTTTTATGTTATATCATTCGATAATCATATGCATTACTCGTTCGGCACCAAAACACAAACAGTCTTACAACAATTCACAATTTCCTTTGGCGTACAACGACAGCATATCATGTTTTAAAGGGATCATGGAGTCATAAAAGAAGCACTTTCAGTTGATATGTTCACAGACCCATGCAGATCTGAATGTTTCTGGGCAGTCAGTCACAAGCAAGCTGGCCTTATTATCCAAAGGAGCAACTTAGAAATCTTTATTTTGAATTGAACTGATAAGCTCCAAAAATATAGCAAGGAAACACAAAATGCAGCATTGGGATGCAAAAGAAAAATGAATGGAGTACAGCCCTTGGATCTTAGTTTCCCTTCAAGCCATGCTGTTAAACCCATCCCCTTTTCTTATATTCCTTTCGGAAGGTGACAGTATTTTACAGAGTAACTGCCATTTCATACCGAGTTACTTCAAATTGTATAAATGTGACTTCATTCCCGTATAGGTAGATCATTAGCAAGAACAAAATGCTCTCTTGTTAAAGTTTTCACATATTTTGAAAATAGAATTGAGAAAAGGGGTGGCTTTATTTTTGTGGGATGCTTAATGGAAATGGAATTACTGCTGCTGCTCACGGTGTCACTATAGATACTGATAATTGGAATGATGGAAAGAAGATTAGCGATGAGTTAGTCCTGTGAGTAATCTTGTACTGCTGGACGAGATTTGTGCTGTAGGGAATAGGTTCTCTCATTTTAGTTTTCATTTTCACCAATGCCGATGCCAAGTGCAGGAGGTGAGATGCAATGGCTAGATTTGGTTTCCCACAGGGAAGAACATAGCACAGTTTAGATCAGGGAAAGGATGAGTGAACGAGCCAGAGAGAGACAAGGGAATGCAACCATGTAAGGGTGGCTCATGAGTAGGTGCCATGATAACAAAAACCAGCAGGTTGAAGACAATTAGTGAGTAAAATAGAACAGTGAACATCAGATAGAAAGGAACAAAGGAACAAGTTAAGTAACTGTGAAATAGGCCTTCGGAAGTGCAGTTGAAATGTTATTTAGGGTCGAATAGGAATTGTATTTTTCTAGGTAAAAATTCCAGCTTGTGTACAATTCTAGCCAGAAATTCACAATTAAAGTATTTTCTTTTATTCTTGATGCCCTCCCGTGTAGTGACCCATCGGAGGGCCTGTGCTCCACATTGAACAGGAATTTTAAAAGGCTGTTGTAACTATTTACAAGGCTGTAACACCCATTTAAAAGGTCACAGAGATAAAATAAACACAGAATGGAACGGGTTTTCTGCAAGGGAGACCTGCACACAACTTGTACCACAGCAGAAGCCAAGATCTTCTCGAACCTCAATTAGAATACCTCTGCTGCTTTGCAGGTTAACATATGTAATATTTCCAATACAAGCTAATTTGCTGTTCACATGTATTTACATTGCAAATTTCTGGGTTTCTAGCACAAGCACGTGCGCCAGCTGAAAGTTTTACCCTGAAATAATCTAACAATAATTCAACCCTGAATAACATTCTAACTGCACTTCCCAGGAATACATTTCATGGTTACCTTACTGTTCTACTGTAATAGTCTTCAATCCATTGTGCACTATCACTATACTGTGAAAGATTGAAAACTTCACCCCATCATCATATTTATGGAATGATCCTTTACAGTTGCTGCATGTTGTTCAATAAAGGATGGTTTTCTGGTCAGTCCAGAAGTATCCTTTCCAGAAAGAAAAAAAAACGTACTTTTCATGCCTTTGGGATGACTCCGTGCTTTAGAAATGCCATTACTGTTGTTGTGTGGACAAATATGGAAACCAATTTTCACACAGCAAGGTTCCACAAACAGTAAAGAGATAATGATCAACGAATCCATTTTGATGGGGACGGTTGAAGAATAAATAAAATCAATGCTCCTAGTTCTTGTTTTGGCAAGTATTTATTTTACCTGTACCTGGTTCAAAGCAAGTCCTCAGTACTTGTTACACGTTGTTTTCATGCATTTCTTTGCATGCTCAGCTTCCCTGACCGAATAACAAGGCACACATACAAGAGACAACTCACCCATGAAATGATTATTGTACCATTCTGCCAATGCCATATCTTGTCCCCTTACTCAATTACTCATGTTTAGGCCTAGAAATAATCAAAAAAATTAGACTCAGTATATTGCATTCCTGGTCTGCTTAAAGGTGCATCATGAAGCCAGGATTTCCAACATGTTGTTAATTCAAAGTTTTCCAAGAGTATTCTACCAGCAGTGCCCCGAGAATGCCAATATTTCTCAGCAACATGAATCAAACCTTTAAAGTTTGCAATCAGTGGCACAGCAATACATACCCAGGAAGATGCATTTAGTGAGCTTGGGGAAATAGCACCAGTTGAAGAGGAGAAATAGTGGTACCAGAAAAATATCATGAACCTGCTGCCTCTTGGAGTTCCAACATGTGCTTCTGAAAATGGGTAATCTGCCGTGCGGTTGTCCCTCTGCAGCAGAAAGGAATACAATGTGCTGGCCCTGCTACAACAGATATCAACCTTCCATCCAGTTATCTTCCATCACGCTGGATTATCCGTTTGGAAGACTAATGTTCTCCGGAGGTGTATTGCAATTGATTTACGATTCCCGTGGGAGAGCGAGCTGGCCAGCAATTCCATATTCCTTGCCAGGCAAATTTATGCATGGCATGGAATAAGACGGATTCCTGATATTGGGCAGTCATTGAGCATTCCAAGAAAAAAGTGCATTTCAATCACTGAAACGTGAGATTGCACTGCACTTGCCTCTTTCATGTGGTCAATGTTTGTATACAGTGGGGTTTCATCACTTATTCATTCACCTCCCTTTAGGGTTCAATGGTCTCAAAGCTGCAGATGGTTTGTAGAAGAAGTCAATCACAGATCAGTACTAGAAAGCGGGTGAACGGCTGCAGCAAATGGACGTGGGAACCAGATGCAGGTCACAGCTGTTCTCCTTCAAGGAATGGACAGATCGGGGCGGGACGGAGTGGCGTGAACCACTCCGGCGTCGGGCAGCCACAAAAGGTGTGAAATCCTCTGCACCGGAGTGGTTGGCGCCCCACCGGCGGGATAGGGGCTTGGCACTACGTCAACCGGTGCCGAAGGGCCCCCGTCAGCCAGCGCAAGTGTGGGTGCGCCAGCACATGCTGGTGTCATCCCCGTGCATGCCCATGTTCCTCTCCGTATCGGCCATCGCGGAGGACCACAGCGGCCGATGCGGAGAAATAGAGTGTGGGGGCACTCTGCGGAACAGTGGGCCCCGATCCACGGCCAGGCCACCGTGGGGGCACCTCCTAGGGCCAGATCTCTGCGCAACCCCCCCAGAAGCCCCGGAGCCCGCCAGGTCCCGCTGGTAAGGGACCTACTTTAATTTACGCTGGCGGGACCAGCTACAGATGGGTGGGACTTCGGGCCATCGTGGGCTGGAGAATTCGGGCGGCCCCGGTGCCCATTAAGTCGCACCAGACCCTGCCATTCACCAAGGCAGGCGGTGCGACTCATCCCGGGCTGGTCTTTTTGGGGGGGGGGGGGGTGGGGCAAGAGAATTGGGAGGACAGCTGGGGCAGGATTCACGCCGACCCCCAGCGATTCTCCCACCCAGCATGGGGGGGGGGGGGTCGGAGAGTCGCGCCCATGGAGCTTCATGGTAAGTGTGACAGCTGTAATTTTTCCCATTGCCCCGGTCTGGACTGATCTTCAACTTCAGGGGGGGGGGGAAAGACACCCTTTAGACTGCAGGTTCCTGTGTGTGGGGGGGGGGGGGGGACCCTTTAGACAGCAGGTTCCTGTGGGGATCCCTAATACAGCGCCCTCAGTTGGGTTTGGGTGGTATCCACCAATGCAGCTCTGGCATGGTCAACCTCACGGTGGACCAAGGAAGTAACGCCTTGCGGGGGTTATCCCCTTGGCCCACCACACCAGGGCCACCCTGGTGATCGGTGCCTGCATGCCTCACAGGTGCAGCGACCGGAGAATCACAGAGCACTGGAGCAGATGGTGCCGGGCCCGCCAAATGGGTCATTAAGACAATTTGCATTAACTTACATGCTCCGGCGGGGCGGCATGGTGGTGCAGTGTTTAGCACAATAATTTTGTTTATTAGGTATAAAAATATTTGGGGGGATAATTCTCCAATATTGGAGCCAAGTGTTCGCGCCGTCGTGAACGCCATCGCGTTTCATGATGGCGCGAACAGAGCCTGGGCATGAGCGGTTCTGGCCCCCATAAGGGGCCGGCACGGCGCTGGAGCGGTTCATGCTGCACCAGCCTCCTTACGAGGTGCCAAATGGGCGCCATGCCAACCTGCGCAGTTGGGCCGCGCCAAACTGCACATGCGCGGGGAACTTCTTTAGCGCACCGGCCCCGACCAACGTGGCGGCGTTGTTCAGGGGCTGGCCCGCCGATCGGTCGGCCCCAATCGCGAGCCAAACCCAATCAGAGGCCCCCCGGTGAAAGAGCCCCACCCCCCTCCGGCAGTGGCCGGGGTGAACGGCGCGGCCGCTCGGCCCATAGAAATCGGCGGCCCCGCCGATTCCAGTGGCCCATGGCCAGCGCTGTGCCAAACGTGCCGATTCTCTGCACCTCCGAATCACGTGCCGGCATCGGGGTGGTGTGGCAATTCTCCGGCTTGGCGCGGGGCTTGGAGAATCGCCCCCATGATGTATGATAAAAGGCTGATTGGTATTCAGACATCACGTGATGGGACCGTCAACAATATGTTCGGAGTTGGCAATCTTAATACCCAATTTATTAGAGCCGAGGATTTTAATTCTGTCAGTGTGGCACTTTGATACGTAGATCACAATTATTGATCATGGTGCATAAATGGGCAGCATGGTAGCACAGTGGTTAGCATTGTTGCCTCATGACGCTGAGGACACGGGTTCGGTCCTGGGTTACAGTCAATGTGGAGTTTACACATTCTCCGTGTCTGCGTGGCACCCCTACAACCAAAGGATGTGCAGGGTAGGTGGATGGGCCACACTAGATTGGGAATTGGAAATGTTTCTTAAAAACGTACATGCTCCTGCTAGCATGCGGTGTGGATCTCGATTCCGCTGCCAGAGAGAGGTCGGAGCATCGCATTCAGTTGGCGCTGATCAAAATTTTGCCTCGAGGCCCAATTCTCTGCCCCATTGGGGAATGTAATCAGTGCTTCCTGGGATGGAGTATCCAGTCCTACATCTCTGAACAGCAGATGTTGGAAATGTTGCATGTGTTAACCTGGAAGGAGGCAGAGCTATTTTTGCTATGGTGGAGGTTGAGAGAAAGTCTCCTTGAAGAAGATTGCACAACTTTAACTTATAGAAACACATCTCCACTACAATGCCAGACCCCTATAGGTGGTAGATGGCATAATGGATCGACTATTTGATCTTCTTAGTTTCCATGTTTTGTTCATCTTCTCCTGGTGTGCAATCCTGACATGATGAACTACCTCTGACCCTTGCAAGTACATGCACACTTCAGGGAAATCTTTGCAACAGGAGAGAACCTTGCTGGGTATTATGACCATTTTATACATATAAACAAAGATGAAATGGTTTGGAAACCATGAACAATTGGCTGAAGCTCTTTTTAGCATAAACTCTGGGAGCATTACAATAATGGCTATGATTTAGCAAACTTTGGAGGTGTGTGTAAGTAAGAACCTAGGAAGTAGAAGCAGGAGTAGGCCATTCTGCCTGCCATGCCCGCTCCATTCAATGAGATCATGGTTGAAGTTCTACTTCAATGTCATTTTCCTGCATTATCCCCGTTTCCCTTGATGTTTTTGCAAGTAGAAATCTATCAATTGGAGTCTCAAACATACTCAATAACAATCCCTACAGTCCTCAGAGGGTGGTGATTTTTTGGAATTTAGTACTCCAGAGTAAAGATATTCTTGGATTGGGTTAATTGTCCCATGTAATAAACTACAGTGAAAACTATTGTTCCGTGTGCAGCTCAGTCTGTACATGAAAGGAAAATACATATTGGGCAAACATAAAATACACATTGTAAATACATAGACATAGGCATCGGGTGAAGTATACAGGAGTGTAGGACTACTCTATAGTGAAGGTGTGTGAAGAGATCAGATCTTTGATTATGCTGCCCGCTTTCCCAAGGCTGCGGGAGGTATAGAGGGCGATTCTCCGCTCCGTGGACCAAGTGCCCTTGCCGTAGTGAATGCCGTTGCATTTCACGACGGCGTGAACAGGGCCCGGGCACGGCACTGGAGTGGTTCACACCACTCCAGCGTCCCTACGCAGCACCAAATGGGCGCCGCGCATGCACAGTTGGGGCACCTCAATCCTGTGCATGCGCAGTTGGGCTGCGCCATCCTGCACATACGCGGGGAACTTCTTACACGCACTGGCCCCGACGCAATATGGCGTGGGTGTTCAGGGGCCGGCCTATCGGTGGGCCCCGATCATGGGACAGACCCCTTCGGAGGTGCCCCTGCCCCCCATAGGCCACCTCCCCACCCAGAGTGTTCCCGCAGAGTTCCCGCCAGCAGCGACCAGGGGTGGATGGCGCTGGCAGGACCCTATCGTGTCGGAGCGGCCGCTCGGCACATCCAGGCCGGAGAATCGCCGCTTGCCATTTGCGGCGATTCTCCGAGCGGCCCGGCGCGATTTGCGTGGTGCTGGTTTTGGCTGGGGGTGGGAGAATGGCGTGCGGGGGTCAGGGCGGCATGGCGCAATTCACGCGGCACCCTGCCGATTCTCCCATTGGCGTGGGGGGAAATACCACCCCTAGACAGAGTCAATGGATGAGAAGTGGGTTCGTGAGATGGACTGGGCAGCGTTCACGACTCTGTAGTTTCTTACGGTCTTGGGGTGAGCAGTTGCCATACCAGGCTGTGATGCTTTCTATAATGCACCTGTGCAAGTTGGTAAGAGTCAATGTGGACATGCAAAATTTCCTTAGTTTCCTGAGGAAATATAGGTGCTGTTGTGCTTTCTTGGTCATATCGTCGATGTGGGTGGACAGGACAGAATTTTGGTGACGTGCACACCAAGGAATTTGAAGCTGTCAACCATCTCGGCTCTATTAATGCAGATAGTGGCGTGCACAATACTTTGCTTTCTGAAGTCAACAACGAGCTCTTTAGTTTTGCTGACATTGAGGGAGAGATTGTTTTTGTTGCACTGCTCGACTAGGTTCTCTATCTTCCTCCTGTATTCTGACTCATTGTTGTTCAAGATCTGACCCACCATGGTCATGTCATCAGCAAACTTGTAGATGGAGTTGGAGCCAAATTTTGTCACAGTTGTGTGTATAGGGAGTATAGTAGGGGCTGAGTATGCAGCCTTGCAGGGCCCCAGTCCTAAATGACCTTCCCCTTATTTGGTGATTGTGTCTGCTCTTCAAAACGCCCCTCCCACAGCAAAGGGAACCATTCTTCCTGCATCTACCCTGTATAGAGGTTGTGTATGTTTGAGTAAGATCACCTCATTCTCCTAAACTCCAGAGAATAAAGACCCAGTTTATTTACTTTTTCTTCATAGGACAATCTCTCCACCATACAAATTAATTTAGTGAACCTTCATTGCACTCCCTCTATGGCAAGAATGCCATTCCATTGGTAAGAAGACTAAAATTGCACATAATGCTCCAGGTGCACTCTCACTATGGCTCTGTATAATTACACTAATATATCTTTACTCAAATCTTGTAATAAATGGCCAACATACTATTTGTCTTCTGAACTGCTCGAGATACCTGCATGTTACAGTGTAAAACCATTTGAAAGCCAAGGTTCACTCTGATTGGTCCAGACATACACTGCACTGAGATAGCGATGGCTTGCTCACAGTTCTGCTTGTAACACGAGCTCCTTTGCAAGTTAGTACCTAGGTGATGTGACCCAGGGCTGCAAACAGTTACCTGATGACATCTTTCTGTTATACATACATTAAATAAAGCTGGCACATGACAATTGCCTGAAAGGGAAGTCAAGAGCTTTGGGGGAGCAGGTCCTGCATGATTCCATTATAATAGTTGCAGAAAATGTACAGAAAATCCTTTTTGGATGAAGGATGCAGCATCATGCACAGGAATTTGAATGGCAACATGGGTACAGATGATTATCCTAGGATTCGGGAAAGGCTGGCAGTTCTGTAGACTGCATGTTCTCTCATGTTGCTGCTTGGGTAAGCGAAGAACTTGTCAGGCCTACTGAATAATGCATCTGGAAACGCCTTGATATATCTCTGGCAGTCTGGAAGCAGCCAGATGCATAAAAATTGAAAGTCATGCTGACTCTGATAGTCTCTGGCAGTGATCTGGATGTTGTAAAGTACAGAAATCTTCCTGAAAGATGGTACAGCTTTGGCATTGCCCACATATCTAGCCTTCTCAGGCTCATTTTCACTGACATTAACTGGTAGATATGCTTGGCTCTGTACAGTGAAAATATGAATCTCAAGACATCAAAATGGGCCATCCAACATTTTGGACATTTCAATATGGCTTTATTAAACCTCTTCTGCCAAGTGCAGCACTGAATGAAGTTTCTATAAAATGGCCAACTATCTAAAGTCAGAGTAGGATCAAACCCTACTCCAGGGCACAAGCACATAGGTGAATACTACAGTGCAGTACTGCATTGTGTGGGTGCTATTGTTCTAATGAGATATTGCTATGAAGGTGAGCAGTTAGGTTCTCTTTGAGTTCAGTCCAACTGTTATCTCACAAGCAACTCTTTCAAAACTGGTTTACAGCAGCTGTTACCTCATTTGCTGCCTGTGGGACCTTAATACTTTAAAGCTACTTCTTTGCTTGCAAAGCACTCAGGGCCACAGTTGAAAGGTGAAAACTGAAAGAAGTTTTACTTTGCCCACTATTATGATGAAGCCTTTGTCATTTAATCTCTTCTGATCCACACTCAGATCTTCCCTTGATTTCTTCCTGCCATCCCACCCCATTTATTTTCTCAAAACCTATTACATGTCTATCTTTCCTCAGTTCTGATAAAGGGCCATCTTCCCCAAATGTTAACTCCATTTCTTCCCAGGTGCTAACTGACCAGCTGAGTATCCCCTGCATTTTTATATACACAATATAAATGTGTATTTTATATTACCTAAATATTTGAGCTTCCTCTCTCAAGCCTTTTCCTTTTTGTCTCCTTCCACACCAGTGCTACAATGGGGTTATGTACCCTTTAAATACACAAGTTGGCCCCTTAATTGATGTTCCGCATGAATGGATGCACTAGGAGTCTATTTTTACCTTCCAGTAATTTTGTTACATTAGGCAACATGGTAAGTGTGCTGTAGTCAACTCCTGACATTGTGGTCCTCTGTATGGGGTGGTGTGAACAGTTTCTGGGATATAATATAAGGCATTAGGAAGAAGAGTAAAAGAAAAGGAATTCAGTTTGTGTCCTTTCCAAGTTGGCTTTATGAAACCTTCCATCCTCGACCCTGATAAATACGGAGGAAACCACAAGTTGTTAATTTGTGACAGACTCACTGCTAAATGGAGAAAAAGGATGTTAATGTTTAAACACTATCTAATTAAGAAGTTGGAAAGATCAGCAGCACTTAATTTTCCTGATAAATTAAACTTCCATGTGAGCACTTCTCACTTAGAGGCCTCGAAGAATTTAAGAATAGATAAATGTACACAATGTGAACTTATTTAACCTCCTTATAAGCATTTGGCTGATTGAAAGGCTGAAGTAATAGTCACATGGTTGAAATTAAAAAATAATCTTTTAAAGAAAATATGCCATTTGAACTCAAAAAAGAATTTAGAAGCCAAACTCTTGAAGCACCAAATGTTAACATCACGTGAAGAAAGAAAGGCTTTGCTTTATCTATCAAACCGATTGTAAAGGGAAAATGTTACTTGAACAGTTAAAAACATATTTTTAAATAATCTGCAATGTAAATAGAATTGTTTCTCTCGTCTGAATGAACTGCAAAACGTCATTCCTAAATTACATGATTACTCTCATCAGTACAAAATATAAAATACTCTTCACTGATTTGAAAAAAAACATATACTTTAGTAATATATTGTCATGTCAATACTTCATGCAATAAGTGCATTTGGAATTCAGCATATTTTGTTATATTTGGGAAAGTATAGCCATCAGAAACCTTGTAAAACAGCAATAAAATGAGCATTCAACTATGCTTTTTTGTGCAATATTAGTTAAGGGAGCAATATTTGACCAGCCTATGCTGCCAATCGAGCGCATTAGTATTTTCTGTAAAGCAGCACCTCTGGAACTCAATAAGAACATGTCCTGTCCAGGGACTTGTATCCATGACTGAGAGGAAGCCTGTGCTAAAATGAGCCAGGCTGCCACATAGGGATAAGACCTAGAGTTGAAAATTCAGGACACGGTGTTTATTAATTTAACAGCTATACTATTGTGTTGGTTTGGCTCGGTTAGTAACAGTTCTAAGACACCTGAGAAAAAAAAGACTGCATGTGCCAGAGTTTCTGATTTGTGCTGCTCCATGTCAGCTATGCCTCCTCCCGAAATTATCCTCATTGAGTATAAATGCAAATTAAATCATTACCTCAATATTTAGACTCCTACTGAAAATAAAATACCATCAGCAAGTGGACTTTGACATAATTACTGGATTACAGAGCTGGTACATTGCAGTTTTATTTTGCAGTATTTCCAGGTTTATTTATATCTAACATGTGGTGATATGCAATGTAGTTGCAGCAGCAAATACTTGGTTCACTGTCAAAACATACAGCCGCTCATTAGAATTAATAAACTTCACATCTCAAATAAGCCAGGTGTCAGACAAATAAATGCCAGTAAGATGCGGACCAACCGAAAAGAGATAGACGTATTGTAATATTTCTTAATTCTAGAAATTTGTGGAACATTGTGCGATGTCGCTTCTTGTCAGTTCAAATGGGAGCAAACCTGTCTTAAGTACTCTCAGGGGGTCTTTTCCTCTTTTACCCCTTGATCAGGCATGATCTCCCAGTTTTTGACAGAAGTACATATACAAAGACCACCTATTCTAATGATACTAGAGGCCCCTTCTTGGGGACTATCTAAACAATTAGAGTTCTGAATTTCTGCAATTTGTTGTTCTGGACTAAAATTAATTTGAAATGGTGTCATGGGATGTGGTAATCTGTAGCTACAATTGAATATTGCATATGTTGAAGTAGATCTTATTAAAAGTAAATTTGATTGACTTTAGCAGAACCTCGGCTGAGATCATAGCAGTGGAGCATATTACATGCATGGCTAGACATTTCTATTGCTGAAATAGCTGCATTTACAGCAATAACCAACTTTATAAAAGAGGGAGTTATATTAAAAAAAAAAAAAACTGGGCAAGCTTTGACAAAGTCATCCAGACTCGAAATATTAGTTCCCTTTTTGCCCCACAGATGCTGTCAGACCTGCTGTGATTATCCAGTGTTTTCCATTTTTGTTTCAGATACCAACATCTGCAGTAATTCACTTTTGTCTCAGGGAGATGTCCTACTTAAATGGCTATTTATTCACCCAAAATTCCTGTGATCTCCACATTAGCTGCGTGGGAAGAATTCCATGGACAGAGAATTTTGGAGTAAGTGTACTTTATGCACAATTTTATTTGTTTTCCAACTTAGGGGCAATTTAGCATAGCCAATCTAAGTATGCTGCACATCTCGAGTTGTGGGGGTGAGACCCATGCAAACACCAGGAGAATGTGCAAACTCCATATTGACAGTGACCTGGGGTCATGATTGAACCTGGTCCCGCTGCATCGTGAGGCAGTAGTGCTAAAAACAGCGCCACGGTGCTATCCCTTTATGTATATGATCTATAATTGCAATCTATCTACCAGTGTGACACATTGCCACCAATGTAAAACCCTCAGCTCCAATAAATTAGCCATGATGTGGAGATGCCGGCGTTGGAATAAATTAGGTAATAGGATTGCAAACAGGATTGCAAACTCTGAACAAACATATTGCTTGAGTTCTCATCACATGACAGACCGCCAATCAGCCTTTTGTCATATATCAAATATTTTTATATCTAATAAAACAAAATTATTCAAAGTAAAATGGACAGATAAAAAATACAATTATGTTGAGTGCAATGATTTTTCTCCTGCGTTGCTGGTAACAGTATTCAACAGATTAATCATTAATTCCCAGAGACTCAAGGTCAATCTTGGAGAGTTGGCAACTATGACTTTACTGCGCTACATTTGCTTTATCAAACCAGTTCATTCATCTTTAGTTTCACATCACCCAACCAGTTCATTCATCTTTAGTTTCACATCGCCCAACACCTACAGTAACTGTAACTAAGTTGATACATCAGGTTCTCAGTTGTGGAGACAAGTGACTGGATTCTCCGTAGCCCGACGCCAAAATCATGATTGGCGACTGAGCGGAGAATAGATTTTGACGACGGAATCAGGACCGATGCTGGTCTGCACCCTCCAGACCGGTGTCATCGTGGTGCGTGCCTTATCAACAGCATTGGTGCAGCATGGCCGACCCACTCGTGATGCTCCGCCCCCGATGGGTTGAATTCCCGACGGCACAGGCCACGTGTGGTCCTGAGCGTGCGGGAACCTGGCGAGACTGCTGCAGACAGTGTCCAGCACTGCCACGCTCAGATGGGATCCGTGCCACTGGTGGGGGGGGAAAGAGGGGTGCTGTGGGGTTGCTGCAAACAGTACAGGTTGTCAGCTGTGCGCTTGTGTGACCTGGGACCCGGCAACTCACTGGTTGTTTTCGGCGCAATCCACTGGGGTTTCACTCCACACCAGTGCTAGCCCCTCACTGGTACCGGAATGAGAGAGAGTTTTGCGCCTGATTTTCGGTCATGAAAGTCCACACATGCTTTGCTTGCATCAACACTTGTCTCCCAAATGGAGAATACAGCCCCAGATAGAAATCCAATTCTTCCAATGAGTGTTAAAGTTGGTGGGGGGGGGCATGACATAAATGAGTTATCAGTATAATGTCGCATTTCAAATCTACACAGCAACAGCCAGATGTGAAATGGAAATATCATATTTGTACTCTTCCAACACGAAGGGCCAGGCACAGGGGCTGAAATGTCACTCACTAGGAATGCCTTGGGAGTCCTTTAAAAATGGCGGGTGCATCCCAATTCCGGGATTCTTGACCCCATATCAGGGCTGACTTTCAGGAGTGCCTTTAAAAGGTGTGGCTGGTTCCTGCCCAAAAGTTTGCATCCAGCACTCCTACCCTGAGCAGCTTCACTGTGGAGATAGGCATGTCCTACTCCACCACAATGTCCAAGAGACCGGCCAGGTTTTTAAAGATTCATGGTTCATGGCCACTGAAGAGCGGTGAACCCTAGTGTGAGGGGTTCTTTAATAAGGTCAGTTACAAAAGGGCCTTCTTATGCCCTCAATGCCAAGCTATGGTATTATCACACCCATTGATCCACTATACATTATATAGGAACCTTCTAGAGAACCAATGAACCCTGTTGTGACAGTTGGATCTGCAAAAATAAAAACATTCACTCCTTTCCACTATGATTTAAAGGAGTAATTTAATTCAAGGGCAACTAAAGGATCTGGATGATTGGCACTAAGTATCATTAGCAGAAACTTTGAAAAAAAACACTTGTGAAATTGACAGTCAAGATCAGAGAGCTAGAGTTGCCAATCAAGCAATGTTTTTTTTTGGGTGCAGCTGCTTCAACAAGAGTAATGGGTGTCTGGGCTCTCAGCCAAGTTCATGTGTGCTGTGTATCCATTATTTACACAAGGTTAAGAATTTTCAAGGAATTGTAGTTTCTGTTATTGATGGTACCAGGGTCTTTTAGGCCTGGGTTGGGGATGGATAGATGGCCATAGAATGGCATTGGAGGGGGGGGGGGGGAGATAAGGATCCATGTGAGTGGGTGGGATGCCGTAGCTTGGCAATGGGGGCATGAGATGTTTGTGGAGGGGGAGCCTTTGTGGTTTTAGTTTAACTGGGAAGAAGCACCAGACCTTTTAAATAGCCTGTCTTCACACCAGGCAGCCTCCAAACATCTTCCCAGGTTTGCTGAGAAATAGATTATTTTTATTGTTATACATGAAAGCATGAGACAGTCTGTTTTGGTGTATACGTTGTTGTAAACATTATTAAAATGTTCTGAAGAGTCATATTAGACTCAAAACATTAACTCTGCTTCTCCTTCCACAGATGATGCCAGGCCTGATGTGTTTTACCAGCACTTTATTTTTTTTAACTAATGCCTTGTTAACCACCAATAAAATAACAGTTGTCACTCACCATCATTTTACCTGAATGCAATAAAAGTAACATAGTAAATGTTTTACAATTTCTGTTAACTAGGGTAACAAAGGATTATAAATATATTCTCTAGAGACTGTAATGAATATTTATAAAGACAATTAAGTTCCAAGACAATCAATACTTAAATGAATTGCCTGCGGTAATGTTGAAACTCACTGCTGTGCAGACATCATCACTTCAATAGATAAACGGGGAATATCCCCAGAGCAGACTGAGCTGTAAAAGATTATCTCAGACTGACCAGTGAACAAATAATTTACAAAGTCATGGCCTTAAAGGAGGGTCAATATTTAGTGTCAATCTCAGACTACCAAATATTGATAGATTCTCTCTTCCAAAATAGTATGTTGGCCAGTTGATAAAGTTTGCAACATGACAATTTCTAAATCTTCCCTAAAAAAGCAGGAAGATTGAAAGTATAAAAATGTGCATTTACCTCAGCCAAATTATTAATTATTGCTAGGATTTCTAATTTCCTCTCTAAATTGATATTCAAAATTAAGAATTCTCTTTCTAATGCTGATACAAATCGTTCTTTTGTCAACTTGATGTCCCTTTTTCCATAATCTCCAGGCAATGCTGTAAATGAGAGCTGAGCTGATTCCAGGCCTTTTCCCAGTGCTTTGACAAGGAAAACAATGCTGCTATAAATGCAGTGATCCTGTCTGAGCACTCCGCTTATTTTCCTCTCCTTATGGAGTAAGTGTTAGGCCTGCCTAGTGCTAGCTCCAACAGCAACCCACCCGAGATTAAGAACTCAAGGTATAGTTGATCACCAGTGCAAATTCACATCGCTCCACTCTGTGGCGCTACACATTGAAGCACCAGTATGCTGCACCACTGAACTTTTTAACTTTTGTTGTAGCGATCCAGAATTTAGTTGACGAAATGACTCATTTGTTTGGTATTTGGGCGTTTGTAATGGATGCTACAAAAATGTAAGTGTAGTAGGCTCTCATAGAAAACTGGCTGAAACAGATTGAAAATGCAAGAGGCAGGGAAGAAGTCCACCAAATGTTCAATTTTAATTCTTACTGTGTCAGTGACTATCCATGTTGCAAATCCATTTACAAACACATACAGAATAGAATGCAAGTTTATTCACTCTCTCGGGAGCAAACATCCTCTCAATTATTTAAATTTCATAGAAAATTCTGGGAAAACACTGGAAGGTGTCTGCTATAGATAGGTTTTGCATATAGGATGGCGAAGCTGAAACGTGTTAGAAGCCTGTAACACAACGGAGGGGTACTTAATATTTGCTGCTATTTTGTCATTTAAAACAGCATTTGTCAAAGTGCTTTCATGCACTATATACAGTAAATGCATTTTGTCATCTAATTTTAAACAAATTTCCAACTTCCAAGGAGCTTCTGATCAGAACAAGTGTCAGCGCTTCGTTATTAACTGTTTCTTTTCCTGGGTGATTATATTCAAAAACTACATGTTAATCATGTTTCAGAGGGCAAATCTTAATCATTTTGTATAATATTTTCTACCATTTGATGAGAGGTAATAACAATCCTTTGAAGACAATGGAAGTTCCCCTATTGCATGACATGAAGAGGCAGTGCAGTGATCATGATAAGAGTGAGATTTATTTTTAATTGTATATATGAGGATGTTCATGTTCCATGCTACTCAGACACATTGATTTGTGCCTACATCATTTAGTGGAAGCTATGTTGTAGGCAAATTAGGCATTAATACAGAAGATGGTGTGCACATTCAGGATTTATTCAACACATGCGTATGTTCCAAATCAAGAACTGAGAACAATTCTAATAGCAATGCAGCTGTAATGAGCCCGCATTTAACAATTTAATAATGTTATAAAGGATTTCAAATGAAAGCCAGATAATAGTAATAACAACAATAACAGCTTATTGTCACAAGTAGGCTTCAATGAAGTTACTGTGAAAAGATCAATACAAAGTTTTATTCCTGTAAGAAAAAAACTTTATAATCTTGAAATGAATAAATACTGCCAAACTGCATTAAAACATCTACCAATGAAACTTCACGAATCCACCCTATGGTTAAGACATAAAAACAAGCCTACATTAATCTGGATTTAACAAGTGCAGATGCCATTTAATTATGGAGGGCGCAAAGAAATGAAAAATAATGTATAGATTATGACTGGGATTTTCAGGCCGTGCCCGCCACCAGGACCTTCCTATCCCACCTAAAGTCAATGGACTTGGCTGGTCTTCCATATCCACTGCTGTGGGGCCTATCAAGGCAGGCTGGAAAATCCCAGCCCATGTTATGTTTTATATGGAAATATTCCTACATTACAACTGTGACAAAACCTCAGAAAAGTACTTAATTGTCTGTAAAGTGATTTGGAATATCCAGTTGTTATGGAAGGAGCTGTATAAATGCAAGACTTAATGTTTTTTTAAATATACATTCTGAATATATTTTTAATTCAATGGCTATTTATTCAAGGGGTAAATAGCACTTTTTTCAGGCTTTCCTTTGGAGTAATTTCTAAAAAGGCCAGAGGCCTCTCCAAGGTACTCCAAACCATGTAACGCCTATAATATATTTATTGAATGTCACATAACGAGACATGTTTCAGAGAATTTAAGATGCAAAAGGTGGACACCGAATATAAAACAAAATAATTATTTAGGAGGCAGGACCTGCACAGAAAGTGATGTGAGGTCACCCCTGAAAGCAGAGACAGATTTAATAAGGTGAAGTGATTTGAAGAGAGAATTCCAGAGAACATCGAATAATTGTTTCCAATTGTGGAGCAGGAAGAGGAATGAACAATAATCTTCAGATGAGTTGAGTTTATGTGGGATGGACAACCAGTGTAGAGTAAAACCATGGGAGAGAGACTCCAGAACTGAAAAATGGATAAGTCTGCAAAAAGCTAGGGGTTGAGCATTGATGTCCATTATTTCGCTTCATGAAGCTGATGTTCCATTTAGATGTCAAATCTACTTTCTTCACACACTATTTTAACATTTGTTCCCTCGTTGTATCCAAAATTACTGCACTGTCATGAAAAGGGAAACTGAATGCAGTCTTATGTGAAGCATCGTCATTTCCTCAATAATCAGAGAAGTGTGAAAAAATATTCAATTTCTTAATTTCTCGGAAATATCTCACAACAGGGCCCATTCAATATCACACTATTTTCTGTCAGCCACAGCTAGCCTGGGTTTAATAAGCAAACAGTGCTGGTCTTGAAGCAATTTGCTCAATTATTAGAACATATTCATTAGGATGTATTAACATGTGAATAGCCCCAACAATGAACTATTTCTGCAACCTTTGCACACCTGTTTTTTGATATCTTGCCCCCACTCTCTCACTGTGTTATCTCCTCGTAGCACATTTTTGGTCTGGACATCCTTTCATTACAATTGAGTTTGTCTTATTTAACAAGCCTGCTTGAATGTCACGTTGTTAATATCGTTCATTAAACTGGCAAAATGGTCTAATAATGAAAGGACTCCACTTTGTTAATGATTACTTTCTCACAGCAATCATCAAATGTTACTCCTGCATTATCTCCCACTACTCCTTGAGCGTAGGAAAAAAATGACAGTAGATTACCTATAATACCTTCTATTGAGCTCTCTAGTGCAAGTCTATTAGTGAACTCATAACCTTTTTTCTGCCGCCTTATCATTGAGGTTATTGGCTTCTCAATTTTGCCCCTTTTCAGGTCATTCTCTTCCGACTTTCCATTAGAGATGTGAATACTCTTTCCCTCATTTTCTATTGACTGGGAATATGGCCCCTTTCCTTTTCATTAGTGAAACTGTCCTCTCACAGTCGTCTGTTATTGGGTTCAGAACCTTTTTTCAGCAGATTATAATTGGGATCTGATTTTCTCTTTTACTGAGGAGGACACTGGCCATCACTTCACTTTCACTTCTTATTGTAAGCTTATCACATCTTCTAAAATCAGTTCGATCATTGCTTCCTTTGCCACTTTTGGGTTTTTTTAAAAACCATTTTCACACAGTGATGTTATCACCTTTGTCACTGCTCCCGCCATTATAATCGTCTTTGACACCCATGCATGTTATAATGGGGGCACATTATGTTTATAGGGCTGTCAGTCACAAAATGAAATATGAAATATTGAGTTATGACCCTATCGCTTTTTAACTGTTAGTGCAACAAACCGGAGCCAAAAGCCATGTAATGAAGGTTGGGTGTAATTGAAGTGATCATTATTTCACATTTTGCTGTCATCGCGATTCCGCTGGTCATATCTCCCCAACCACCACCACCCCCAATTCAACCCCCCAAACACACTCATTATGCACTTGTTCATTTCATTTCTTTACTGCCTCTGGTGCAAGTTGATATATAGCACATCTGGCTTCTACTCCACATTTTCTGCTAATTATCCGATCTGTTCAGTGAAAAAAAAGCTACTGCCAAATGCTGTTAAAAAGGATCAACTTCGAGGCTGGCCTGTCCCTTTGCTTTAGCGGGCAAATTATCTGTTGTGATCAAATGGCACAATCAGTGCGTGACCATCCCAATGCCACAACATGGAGAACAGCACAATTACTGCATTAAAATCCGATACAAATAATTGACCAAATTCACTTTATAGAGTCACACCTACCATCTGAAAGTTGAATATAATTTTCCACGCTCTGTTGCACTTCTCTATTGTAATTTACATAAAAGCCAGGGAAATTTAATTTGCCACTATTAGTTTTCAATTTCATTTACAAATAAACTAAAAAAGGACATTTCCCATAGTCCAAATTAAATATTTGGCTAAACGCATTGGTTAACTGCTTTTGTTGTTTGCCGAATTTGCTGTTGAAGCATTGAAGATATAAAAAAAAGTTAACTCATTCATCAGTAATATTTCCCCCATTGTAAGAAACTTTAAAAATATCACCAGTAGCATTTTTAGGTAGCACCCAAAGATATCAGTTTTCTTCACTTGCAGTAAATATAGAAAAACAGAGATTCTAATCGCCAGCATAGCCTATTGACAATAGCAAAGATAAACAGGACGGAAACCTCAAACACCTGAAAAAAATTCAGCAAGAAAAACCTTCACAATTTCGAAACAGGTATATTTCCAGGCGTGTTGTGCGTTTTAATCAAGCAGCAAATCAACAGCTTGAAAAGAAATAAGCTTTATACGGAAAGAGAGAAGCGCAGTAGATAAGGCTACGAGACAGACAGCTTTATCTCGCCACACAGACCATAGCCAAGTTGCTACTTTTAATCATTGTAAAAAGAAAAGGACTGCAAATTACAAAAGTCTTCTTGCAATGCAGATCCAATTTAAAAGCAGTTGGCATGCACTGCACTACCACTTCCATGCCCCCTTCCCCACCCTTTCCGAGCCTCGCCACTTAACTCGGATGCAATTTCCAATACTGTAGTTAACACTGGAGGTACTCGGACCTCTAGCAATTAGTAAGGACACAGCATGGGCGAAAGAAGCAAACCGATCTTTTGTTTTTGGCGTCTCTTCCTGTAACCACGATACCCTTGTTCAAATAACAGTTTGTTGAAATGATTTTAAATACTGCTAATGTACTGTTGGCGATAAAACTCTGATCCGATCCACATGACAGGACACACACGACTGCAGCCGGGGGGGGGGGGGGGGGGAGGGAGCAGAGTGCGATGCGTGTGTATGTGTGTGCAGAGGTTGGATTGCTATTTTGTTTGTATTGGGGGCACCGGTCTTGACGGATAGAAGTAGGTCAGTGGAGCACATGACACTGACGGATGGTGTCCACCACCCCAGCCAGCAGCTTTAACACAGTTACTGAGGGCCCAACAGTTTCTCCTGCACTTGACCATCCACTGAAGCACAAGGTGCTACAATTCAATATGGGGGCAGAGTCCTGGGGATTTATCCAAAAGTTCGCCGACTGCCTTACCAAAAGTAAATAGCACACCGACAGGCACCAACAAACCTCAATATACATCGCTCTATGTTTACCAGCTGCTCCTTTGATGCATCCGTCCTATACTATTCAGCTGCGATTGCAATTGGACGCAAGCTTCCAAAATGTGTCGGCTGACACATTTTCATTATAAAAGTGAATTTTCTCTCATCTGGCAGTAATTTAAACAATTCTCAAAACTGAGATTACATAAAGTTCATTGCTCAGAGAGAGAGAATACAGCCAATGCTGCTTTAACGGGCTAAAAAAAAAGTAAAAAAAACACTGTAAAGATGTCTGGAAGCCTGCACTATATTTTGTTCAAAAGTAACCGACTGTGGTAAACAAAAACAAACCCTGAGGTGACAGCTTGTTCAGCTCCCTCCCGCCTGCTGGACCGGGCAGATCTCATACCATTGAATGTGCTATCAGCGAGCATCAAAGTTTCTGTTTACAAAAAAACACGCATTATCCAGAGCGTAGCCGCTCAGACCAAGGTGCCGAAAATCCAGGAAATAAAAGTTTGAAGTAACCGTCCATGCAAGAGACATTTTTTTAAAATGTTGATTCACCTCCCCCCCCCCCCCCCTTCCCTAAAGTCGGTGTATATTGCGTGGCCGTCCTCCCCCCACCCCCCACACCCCCACCAATCTCTCAGCTGTCACAAACATTTGGCCAGCAGCTTCCAGGCGATCCCTTACCTCGCATGGTGGCGACTTCAAATGCAAAACGATCATGAATATATATCAAAACCCAATCCTCCGCGAGAAATGAAGCGACGGCTAGAAGGCGACAAGCAGATTGTCAGTAGGTTGCTCTCCCACCATTGCTGATTCTTTCCTTCAGTCTGTTATTACTGTTCCGTTAGCGCTCCGAGTCTGAATGGAGCATGTGGCCTTTCACATGACATCTGCGCCGCTCATCCGTATGTGAATTTCACTGGCACCCGGAGAGTGAGGCTTCTTATAGCAGCCAGGACTGCTCTGTCACTTGCAGCTCCTCCTACTGACCATTGTCCTCCAATCATTGCCAAGAGGCACAGGGGGAAAATCGACAGTAAATAAATAACATTCAATTTCAAAGACCCATCATTTGCAACAGAATTATTTTCATCAGGGCAACCCTAAACTACAGTAACAATTCAGCACATCATTTCGTCATGCCCACACTGAGACATTCATCTTGACATAACTATTATTTATTTTGAACACATTTTAAATGCGATTTGTTTCTAACTAATGTAACTAGTTGTGCAATATGAAGGATCGAACTCTCCCCGCCCCCCTTCCCCCAAGCAGGCTATGTGAGTGCCAGATAGGACGCTATCTGTTCAAACTATTAGTTTACTTAATCCTTCGGTTTGCACAATTGAGAAATCATTTCATGGGTTTGCAGGTAGCGTGTGAGGTGCCTTGGGACTTGATTTAAATCGTTGTACTGGCAGGTGTTTTAGTGCACCTGTGTCCTCACACCATGATAAAATATGAAACGCACGAAGTAGGAAGTAAACTTATTTCTTCATGTAGGGTGGATAAACCGGAGAGAACAAGATGGCTCGGAAGTGAAAAGATCGGAATTAAATTATCTTTAAGTAGTGGAGATTTGGATGCGGGCACGAATCCAAATTTGCAGCTAACCAGACGAGGTAGCATTAGATGAAACTGCAACTGAGGAAAGAAAAATATTATAAAACTGTGAGTGTTAAAATGGTCCATCGATAGTAATTATACTTCTTTATCATTGCGTTATATTTAAAACGTATATTGGGAATACTGCACTTTTATTACATTTCAAATCAGGTTGCATTCCCAACCCTAATGTTACCACTTATTGAAAACATCCAACTTGCACAAACAAATACGTCTTCTTCACTGATTGGAAAAGAAATAACTTGCATATAAATAGTATCTTTCACAATTTCCACTGTTCCTAAGTACTGTGCAGCTAATGAAGTATTTTGAAGTGTAGGCAACTGTTCTAATGTAGAAAATATGACACAGATTTTCTAGGTTCCACTAACAGTGATGTGAGTGTGACCAGACAATGCGCATCACCGTGGGTGTTGGGTGAGGGATAAACATTGGGCACTGGGTAGAACTCCCCAGGATCTTCTCCAAAACAGCCATGGGATCTTTTATATCCATCTGAGAGGGCATGTGGACATTGATAGAACATCTCATCCAATTCTCTAGCAATAGTCAAGCTTCTTCATACATCCGGTCTGTATAAAGATTTACATCAAGGTCTGGTAGTATTGCACTGAAATGCATGCACATACAACTGTGAATAAGTGATACACATTTTAGTTTCCAAAGATGTAGAATGTAAGGAAAATTGAGATTGCAATTGGATTGTTCAAGCTATCTACAAGTAGCACAAACTCTGTTCCTCTCTCCAGACCTGCTTTTTATTTCAGATTTCCATTATCCGCAGTATTTTGCTTTTGTTTAAGGGTTTTGTCCTGTTTTGTTTCAGTATATATCATAGAGAAGTAAAGTATTAAAGTATTGTACTTTTATTATGGTTCAAAATACTGAATGAAAATAAGATTCATTATGGGATCGATTGTTCATCCCTCCTATCTGACTGATGGGAAGCAACCATTAATACTGAGTGGAAGCTGCACTTGTAACATTCGGAATATCTAATCAACTGTCACAATTCTTCAATTGTGATGTAACCACTGTCACGAGTATAGAAAATTGTGGTTTTTTAAAGTTAACTGCTTACAAAGCATGATTGGAAATTGCAGTCCAGAAAGAGTGAATGTAATGAACCTTCCATCAGGAATTTAAAGAAGAGGCAGAGGTTTCCTCGAGGTCGTGCCGTTTTTTCCAGTGCAATTTGCCCAAAATCAGCCAAATTGCATAGAGTTGCAGAAATTTGAGCACAAATTACTTTTCGTGCAAAACTGAGTTTCTTTGATCTTTTATCTTAGTTTGAAACCAATTTAGCTAGAACTGCCCACAAACTGGCCACACTGCTGTATCAAATGAATTATCACCTTAAGTTTCTGTGAATTGTCCCAGCTTTCAGGCCTTCAAGGAGGCTCTTAAAATTAAACTTTTATTTTAGGTGGCAGAGCACTAATAGGCTCATTTAAAAGATTTTAAATAATATCTCTGTTAAGAACCCTGTTCATGTTACCTGTGAGAGTGTCTCAAAACCCTAAAGGATAACTTGAAACACTGGTTCGTAGTGGGTGTATATTTGTTTGGGATAATGTGGGGAACAATATACAACCCAGTGAAGAACCAGCCCAGTCGTTGTGTGAACAATTAATAAAGAATATTTATTAAAGTAAAAGAAAAGAAAAAAAACACAGGACAAAAGACTAATATACACTATGACATTTACGTAAGTATTTTGATAACTAAACACACCGCTTTATCTGATGTTACCTCCTGTTCCCAAACTAGACCCACATTCCCAGAATTTGACTGAGATACCCCTTTTCCCAAACAACATCCAATTTTTTAACTCCAGAGGTTATACCTAGTGAATAGTTACTGCACAATATTCTTAGGTGACCAAACCTGGTAAAACGTCTGTTCCTGGTTCAGCAAAGGTAGGGAAACTGCATCTTCTGGAGCAGGGTTTTTCAAAGTGCGGGTCATGACCCACGGTGGGTTGCGGGTGGGTGTCGGGATGGCCACAGAGCGATCAGTTGCGCATTCCCGTGGTGGTCCCGATCGTGGGAAAAGTGCCCAATAGCCACTACTGGAATTTTTATTGAGAATGGAGCCACTGCCACCTTTTAAATGAGAAGAAATGAGGATGTGTGCAGTCCAGCCAGAAGCAGCAGCAGTTAACAGGTCATGTGCCCTGCACATCCACTTAACATCAAGTGCCCTCTCTGTACGTGCTTTTGGTACCAAATCACGGAGGAGAGCTCGTTTCATTTTCGAGCTGCTGGCAAGCAAGGCGGAGGGACTAGGAAGACAAATCATTTTCTTACAAGTAAGAGACTGCCAGACAAGCAAGTAGGCATTGTACTGAACAGACAGGATCTCACAACTGAAGCTGCTGGAGAGGGCTGCTTATGAGATTCCAGGATAGGACAGGGCAGTGCGATTGTTAGCTCTGTACCGAGCTCCATGTCCTCTGGTTAACAGCCTAAAAGAAGAAACTTAGCTTGGAAAAAAAGCAGATTAAAAAATGATTTCTTGAGTGATGGTTTTGTCAATTGTGCCAATGAAAATAAGGATGCAAAGCCCATGTGTGCTATATGCAGGGAAGTATTGGCAAATAAGAGAAGTTTCAGATTTTGAAAGAGAAGTAGTGGGTAAAAATTTTCTTTTGAGGTTGAGATGTCACAGTCAGTTAGTAACTTACAGCTGACTCCAAATGAAAAGACTATGCTGCTGTACCTGATCTGTGACAGCACATCAAAAACACACCAAAGTCCCATGAGGCTGCAACATTTTGGAGTAGCATCTCCCAGGAGTATCCAGTGCTGCGTAAAACAAGCATTTTGTTGCCAATGCCCTTCACGATGCCCTACATGAGGTTGGACTGTCCATTCTCACAAAGTTGAAGACAGCATAAAGGAACTGGCTGAAGTCTGCACCTGATAAGCGCATTGCCCTCTCTTCCTTTGAACCTGATTAGAGTAAGATTGTGAGAATGAAGCAGGATCCCCTTTTGCATTAAAGATAAGCGAATGTGGCCTGTTGCGAAGGATGGCCAATATGGCTCACAAAGGTTGGCCAGCATGGGTCCCAAATGTCGGCTGGATGGTATAAATGGGTCTGGGGGAAAAAATTGACAAACATTGTTCTGGAGGACAGTCTATGCAATCTGCTATGGCTTTTAAATGTTAGATGGAATACGCCTCCACAGCTCAGATCACAGATAGAACTGGCCTCTCAGGCTGGTGGATGGAACCTAGCCTGCTTCTTCAATGAGGGGCCCAACTGATCAGTCTCTTCGATATACCCTCTGCGGATTCAGTTATCTGCCTCATTCCATTTTGTTTCCTTTAGAAGTTTCCATTTGTATAGCAACACTGATCTCCGGCAATCAATGAGCAGGATTCTCGGTTCATGAGACAAAGTTCTCTACCATAGTAGAACCACTCCTGGTCTTCAATGGAGCGGCATCAAGGTAAAATTCCCTCTCTCTTGCAATGAAAATTTATATGGGGAGTTCACGGGAATCGATCGGAATCTCGGTATTGGGCCACCATTTTGAGTGCGAAGCCTGACACCACGGTCCGGTGGCATGCCCTCCTCCCCCTCAGAATGGAAATTCTACCACCCTGCTGACAGGTCGGGACATCCTCCCCTCCAATGTCATGGAAATTATGGATCATCTCCCCCACAGCATGCATGCATGAGGGTGACTTTCATGGGGGTCTTATGGGAAACCTCCCATCAGAGACCCCCATCAGACCCTCCTATTAAGACCTCCAACATAGATTCGCAACAGAGACCACATCAGAGAACCAGATATCTGAGATCCCCCATCAGAGCCCCCCCCATATCAGAGACCACTATTAGAGATCCTCCTATTAGAGACCACATATCTGAGACCCCCTGAGAGACCACCTTATCAGTGAGCCCCATATCAGATACCTCCAAAACTGAGACCCCCCATCAGAGACTTCCATATTAGGTTCACCACCATATCAAAGATCATCCCAATAGAGATCCCCCCTGAACAGCAATCCCCCATCAGTTACCCCTACTTGGAAGCTAAAAAAACAGTCAAGACTGTTTTCACTTACTAGTCCCTTGACACCTGCTGCTTCAGACAGAAGTGTTGAAAGCAGCAGCTGTCTGAGGATTTCTAAAGTACGAAAACACATCACAATGCTCTAAATACCCTCAGGTCCTTTGATCTGCGAGGCTTCTATTCACTGTAGGCAATAATTAACAGGGTAATAGCTTCCAGACAGCCAAGTAACTGGATTGTTTATTTTAATTTCCTTTCGTGCCTGAATGCATCTCTAGTACCCGGCTTTGAAGCTAACCATAATGTTCATAAACATCTAGGAGATAAGTGCTTTCACTTCCTCTTTTTCCTCTATCAACCATAGCTAGATGTATAAACATTTTAATTAATTTCTCTTCATTTCTATTAATTTGAAAGACGCTTTCATTTCTCTATAATTTCTTTGTTGTTCTACCATTCTTCAAATATTACAAACATTTAAGAGCAGACACACAGTGTTCCCTGAAGTCACTTTTATAAGAACATTAGAACATAAGAACTCGGAGCAGGAGTAGGCCATATGGCTCCTCGAGCCTGCTCTGCCATTCAATGAGATCATGGCTGATCTTTTATGGACTCAGCTCCACTTTCCGGCCTGAACACCATAACCCTTAACCCCTTTATTCTTCAAAAGACTATCTATCCTTATCTTAAAAACATTGAATGAAGGAGCTTCTACTGCTTCACTGGGCAAGGAATTCCATAGATTCACAACCCTTTGGGTGAAGAAGTTCCTCCTAAACTCAGTCCTAAATCTACTTCCCCTTATTTTGAGGCTATGCCCCCTAGTTCTGCTTTCACCCTCCAGTGGGAACAACCTGCCCACATCTATCCTATCTATTCCCTTCATAATTTTATATGTTTCTATAAGATCCCCCCTCATCCTTCTAAATTCCAACGAGTACAATCCCAGTCTACTCAACCTCTCCTCGTAATCCAACCCCTTCAGCTCTGGGATTAACCTAGTGAATCTCCTCTGCACACCCTCCAGCGCCAGTACGTCCTTTCTCAGGTAAGGAGACCAAAACTGAACACAATACTCCAGGTGTGGCCTCACTAACACCTTATAAAATTGCAACATAACCTCCCTAGTCTTAAACTCCATCCCTCTAGCAATGAAGGACAAAATTCCATTTGCTTTCTTCATCACCTGTTGCACCTGTGAACCAACTTTTTGCGACTCATGCACGAGCACACCCAGGTCTCTCTGCACAGCAGCATGTTTTAATATTTTATCATTTAAATAATAACCCTTTTGCTGTTATTCCTACCAAAATGGATAACCTCACATTTGTCAACATTGTATTCCATCTGCCAGACCCTAGCCCATTCACGTAACCTATCCAAATCCTTCTGCAGACTTCCGGGGTGCTCTGCACTTGTTGCTTTACAACTCATCTTAGTGTCGTCTGCAAACTTGGTCACATTGCACTTGGTCCTCAACTCCAAATCATCTATGTAAATTGTGAACAATTGTGGGCCCAACTCTGATCCCTCAGCGACACCACTAGCTACTGATTGCTAACAAGAGAAACACCCATTAATCCCCACTCTTTGCTTTCTATTAATTAACCAATCCTCTATCCATGCTATTACTTTACCCTTAATGCCATGCATCTTTATCTTATGCAGCAACCTTTTGTGTGGCACCTTGTCAAAGGCTTTCTGGAAATCTAGATGTACCGCACCCATTGGCTCCCCATTATCTACCGTTCTGGTAATGTCCTCAAAAAATTCCACTCAATTAGTTAGGCATGACCTGCCCTTTATGAACCATGCTGTGTCTGCCCAATGGGACAATTTCCATCCAGATGCCTCGCTATTTCTTCTTTGATGATAGATTCCAGCATATTCCCTACTATCGAAGTTAAGCTCACTGGCCTATAATTACCCGCTTTCTGCGTACCTCCTTTATTAAACAGTGGTGTCACGTTTACTAATTTCCAATTCGCTGGGACCACCCCAGAGTCTAGTGAATTTTGGTAAATTATCACTACTGCTTTTGCAATTTCCCTAGCCATCTCTTTTAGCACTCTGGGATGCATTCCATCAGGGCCAGGAGACCTGTCTACCTTTAGTCCCATTAGCTTGCCCATCACTACCTCCTTAGTGATAACAATCATCTCAAAGTCCTCACCTGTCATAGCCTCATTTCTATCAGTCACTGGCATGTTATTTGTGTCTTCCACTGTGAAGACAGACCCAAAAAACCTGTTCAGTTCCTCATCCATTTCCTCATCTCCCATTATTAAATCTCCCTTCTCATCCTCTAAAGGACCAATATTTACCTTAGCCACTCCTTTTTTAAAAAAAAAAATAATTTTTATTGAAATTATTGAAAAATGTATAACAACAGGACAATAATAATAATAACAATAATAAACACCCCCCCGGCACCCGTAACAACGCAAATAACGAAATCCCCCACCCCCCAACCCAATAAACAACAAAATAAATTTACAATAAATTAAATTAACATAAACAATGCCCCCCTGAAACCCCCCCCCCTTCCCCCCATCCCCCCCCCCCCCCCCCCCCCCCCCCCGGGTTGCTGCTGCTGCTGACCTAGTTCCCTATCGTTGAGCCAGAAAGTCGAGGAAAGGCTGTCACCGCCTAAATAACCCTTGTACCGACCCCCTCAGGGCGAATTTGACCTTCTCCAGCTTAATGAATCCCGCCATGTCATTGATCCAGGCCTCCACGCTTGGGGGCCTCGCATCCTTCCATTGCAACAAGATCCTCCGCCGGGCTACTAGGGACGCAAAGGCCAAAACACCGGCCTCTTTCGCCTCCTGCATTCCCGGCTCCACCCCAATCCCAAATATCGCGAGTCCCCAGCCTGGTTTGACCCTGGATCCTACCACCCTCGACACCGTCCTTGCTACCCCCTTCAAGAGTTCCCCCAGTGCCGGGCATGCCCAAAACATATGGGCATGGTTCGCTGGGCTCCCCAAACACCTAATGCACTTGTCCTCACCCCCAAAAAACCTGCTCATCTTCGTCCCGGACATATGAGCCCTGTGCAGTACCTTGAACTGGATGAAGCTAAGCCTCGCACATGAAGAGGAGGAGTTCACCCTCTCTAGGGCGTTTGCCCATGTCCCCTCCTCAATCTGCTCCCCAAGCACCACTTCCCACTTAGCCTTCAGCTCCTCTACTGACGCCTCCTCCACCTCCTGCATCACCTGGTAGATGTCAGACACCTTCCCATCCCCGGCCCACACCCCCGAAAGCACCCTATCCCTTACCCCCCGCGGGGGCAGCAAAGGGAACCCCTCCACTTGCCGCCTACCAAATGCCTTGACCTGAAGGTACCTGAACATATTCCCCGGGGGAGCTCAAACCTCTCCTCCAGCTCACCCAGGCTCGCAAACCTCCCGTCAATGAACAGGTCTCCCAACTTCCTTATGCCCGCCCTGTGCCACCCCAGGAACCCGCCATCAATGTTCCCTGGGACAAACCGGTGGTTCCCCCGCAGCGGGGCCTCCACCGAGCCCTCGTTTTTGTTTTATATATTTGTAGAAACTTTTACTATTTGTTTTTATATTCTGAGCAAGTTTACTCTCATAATCTATCTTATTCTTCTTTATAGCTTTTTTAGTAGCTTTCTGTTGCCCCCTAAAGATTTCCCAGTCCTTTAGTCTCCCACTAATCTTTGCCACCTTGTATGCTTTTTCCTTCAATTTGATACTCTCCCTTATTTCCTTAGATATCCACGGTCGGTTTTCCCTCTTTCTACCGTCCTTCCTTTTTGTTCATATAAACCTTTGCTGAGCACTGTGAAAAATTGCTTGGAAGGTTCTCCACTGTTCCTCAACTGTTTCACCATAATGTCTTTGCTCCCAGTCTACCCTAGCCAGCTCTTCTCTCATCCCATTGTAATATCCTTTATTTAAGCACAAAACACTAATGTTTGATTTTACCTTCTCACCCTCCATCTGTATTTTATATTCCATCATATTGTGATATATTGTGATCGCTCCTTCCGAGAGGATCTCTAACTATGAGAGCATTAATCAATCCTGTCTCATTACACAGGACAAGATCTAGGACCGCTTGTTCCCTCGTAGGTTCCATTGCATACTGTTCTAGGAAACTATCGTGGATACATTCAAAAAACTCCTCGTCAAGGCTGCCTTGATCAACCTGGTTAAACCAATCGACATGTAGATTAAAATCCCCATGATAACTGTTGTACCATTTCTACATGCATCAGTTATTTCTTTGTTTACTGCCTGTCCCACCATAACGTTACTATTTGATGGCCTATAGACTACTCCTATCAATGACTTTTTCGCCTTACTATTCCTGATTGCCACCCAAATGGATTCAACCTTATCCTCCATAGCACAGATGTCATCCCTTACTATTGCCCGGATTTCATCCTTAAATAACAGAGCTACACCACCTCCCTTACCATCCATTCTGTCCTTCCGAATAGTTTGATACCCTTGGATATTTAACTCCCAGTCATGACCATCCTTTAACCATGTTTCAGTAATGGCCACTAAATCATAGTCATTCACGATGATTTGCGCCATCAACTCATTTACCTTATTCCGAATACTACGAGCATTCAGGTAAAGTACTCTTATGTTGGCTTTTATACCTCTGTTTTGAATCTTAACACCTCTTAATAAAGCATTCTTATTGACATTCTCCGTCCCAAACACATGAATGATTTTTAAGTGAAATTGTTGTAGTAAGAGGCTCCAATGGAATAACCTGTACCAAGCTCAAAGTCTCTTTTTCATTGCTGGAATACTTCTATTGGTGATGGTTTAATTTTCTTGCGAAATGGTCCACAGATTTTAAATGCCAAGTTAATCTTTCTGCAGCAACATGGCTCCCACAATAATGTCACTAGCATCCTCAGCCAGATTAAACTGCCTGTTGTAGTTTGGTGTGGCTAACATTGGTTTTGTTGTTAAAACAGTTAGAATGCCCCACAAGAGGAAGCACTCGCTCCACTTATACTTTATCAATACCTTTTAGAATCTTGTATATGTCAATTAGATCGCCCCTCATTTTTCTAAACTCTAGAGAGTATAGGCATAAATTGTTCAATCTCTCCTCAAACGGCAGAGCACTAGAATCAATCTGGCAAACCTCTTCTGAACTTTCCTCAAATAAGGATACCAAAACTGTGCACGATACTCCAGGTGCAGTCTCACCAATGCCTTGGATAGTTGCATCAACATTTCCTTACCTTTATACTCAATCTCTTTTGCTATGAATGCCAACATTCTATTTGTTTTCCTTATTTTTTTTGAAAATGTTTCATTGGCTTTTCTCTTATTTATAAACAGTTGTTGTGTGTATACATTATATTTTTCTTGCCCGCGCTAATTAACTTTATTGTACAAAAGTTTATTTTGTCCTTCATTTAACTAACTATGTACATTTCATTGCCCTCTGGATCGCTCTATAATTCCCCCCTACTCACCCCCACTCCCTTCAACCCCCCCCCTTTGGATTCAGCGCCTTTCCTCTTCTCATGTGGTTTCCCCACCTTCCTTCCGCCTCCCCCCCACCCTGCCCCAGGTTGCACAGTCCTTTGGTTCTTCATTATCTTGTTTATTTTTTTGCTCTTAGCTCATTCCTCGTTGCTGGCCTCGAACAGGTTTTGGAACAGGCCGACAAACTGCCCAGGAAGCCTTCCCCTGACCCTCAGATGGTGTACTTAATCTTCTCCAGATGGAGAAATTCCGAGAGGCCAGCGAGCCAGCCTGCACTTTGGCTGGTGCTGCCGATTGCCAGCCGAGCAGGATTCTCCGGCGTGCGATTAGGGAAGCGAAAGCAAGGGTGTTGGCCCCCTTCCCCATGTGTAACTCTGGCTGCTCCGATACCCCGAAGATTGGCACTATTGGGCATGGCTTCACCCTCACCCCCACAACCTTGAACATTGCCTCGGAGAAGGCTGTCCAGAACCCAGCAAGTTTGGGACAAGCCCAAAACATGTGGGTGTAGTTGCCCCCCCCCCCCCCCCCCCCCCCCGGTTTGGGTTTGCTGGGAATGCCTCACTTTTGCCCAGGTTAAGTTTGTAGCCTGAGAAGGTTCCAAACTCTTTCAGTATTTGCATTATTGCCTTCAGTCCCTCTTGTGAGTTCTGGACATAGAGGAGCAAGTCATTTGCATAGAGTGAGACTGTGCTCTCTGTCTCCTCTCCGGATTCCATTCCAGCTTTTTGCGACCCGCAGGGCTATCGCCAGGGGTTCAATTGCTAGCTTGAACAAGAGTGGGGACAGGGGGCAGCCCTGTCTTGTTCCTTTCTGCAGCTGGAAGTATTCAGAGCTGGTGGTGTTAGTGCGGACGCTCACGTTGGGAGTGTTGTCCAGGAGCCTCACCCAAGCGGGGAACACAGCTCCTAGCCCAAGTTCCAGTACCTCGAGGAGGTAATTCCATTCGACTCTGTCAAAGGCCTTTTCTGTGTCCAGGGAGACAATCAGTTCTGGTGCTCTCTCCCCAGAGGGGGTCATTATTACATTCAGCAGCCGCCTAATGTTCGCTGTGAGCTGCCTACCCTTGACAAAGCCCATTTGGTCCTCTGCGACCACCTGTGGTACGCAGCCCTCCAGCCTTTTGGCCAGGGCCTTTGCGAGTATTTTCGCATCCATGTTCAGCGGTGAAATGGGTTTGTATGATCCACATTCCTTCAGGTCTTTATCTTTTTTCGGTATCAGTGAGATTGTGGCCTGCGCTAGCTTGGGGGGCAGGGTGCCCTTTGCTCGTGAGTCCGCAACCATGTCCCTTAGGTGTGGGGTCAGGACTCGTGCAAATTGTTTGTAGAAGACCGCTGGGAACCCATAGGGTCCCGGTGCCTTCCTTGCCTGCATGGAGCTGATGCTCTCCATGATTTCTCCCAGATCTATTGGTGCTTCCAGTTCCTCCCTTCTGTCTTCCACCACAACTGGTAGTTCCAGTCTGTCCCGGAACTGTTTCATTCCTGCATCCCCTTCCGAGGCCTGTGTCTGTACTGCTTCTCTATTCTCACCTTTCTCTTTGCTTATCTTTTGTTTTGCGCTCTCCCCCCCCTACTTCTCTTCCCCCCTAGCCCCAGTCCCTCTGTTCCCCCCCCCTGTGTTCTCCCCCCCTTCTGCCCTCCCCCTCCATGTGCCAGGCGCTCCCTCTCCCCTGAGAGGAGCGCAGCGGTCCTCCTTCCTTCCTGCCCTCCCGTGCTGGCTCTACACGCTAGTACAGGCCCTCCTCCCAGTATTCACCCAGCTCTTGCCTTGTTTAACCTTCCTCCTACTGGCCCTTGTCTCGCCCTCCTGTCCGCTTTTCTCAACCTCATTTCCCTCGTTCCACTCTCCCCCCCCCCCCATCACATTGAGAGAAGCCCGGAAACGAGGCAGCACAGTCCTGTGAAAAACATAAATCACATGTGCACAGTTCATGATCTTATTGTCCTTGTTTGCTGTCTGTCCTCCGCTCTTTGTTTCAATTTTCCCTTTCTTCTCCGTCCCCGTGGCTTTCATAGCAGTTGCGGCTGCTCCTCCCCCAGTTTGTTCGATCTAACAAACTCATCAGCTGCCGCTGGGGTGTTAAAAAAAAGCCTTTTCCCCTTAAATGTTACCCAGAGTTTGGCCGGGAATAACACCCAAATTTCACCTTGCTTTTGTAGAGTGCTGATTTTGCCGTGTTGAACTCAGCCCTGCCTTTGGCCAGGTCCGCCCCAATGTCATGATACACCCTTATGTTCTTCCCTTCCCACGTGCTCGAACTCATTGGCTGGGCCCACTTTAGGATTTTCTCCCTGTCTTGGCACCGGTGCAGCTTTGCGATAATTGCTCTGGGTTGCTCCCCGGCTTTGGGCTTGGGTCGGAGCGAACTGTGCGCCCTGTCGATTTCTGTGGCGGTTTGGAACTTCCTCACTTCCCACTAGCTTGCCCAGTGATGTAGTCAGTTGGGTCTTTGCCCTCTATCCTCTCTGGCAGACCCACTATTCTAATGTTCTGCCATCTGGACCTATTTTCCTGGTCCTCCACTTTCCCTCTTAGGCGCCGCTGCGACGTTACCAACCGTTTCACCTCGGCCTCCAGGGCTATCACCCTGTTGCTCTGGTCCAAGGCAGCCCTCTCCAACTCCAGAATTGTTTTCTCCTGCGACTCCACTTTCCTGCCCAGGCCTTTGATGGTCTGCTGCATTTTGTGCAGCACCTCCTTCATCATTACATGGACCTCCGACTTGAATGCCTTGTACATGATGCTTAGCTCCTTTTTCCTCACGTTTCTCTACTCTTCCTCCTGTGCAGGAGGGATGCTGGTCGCTGTGTCCTGCTCCTGCTCCGCTGTTTTGTCCGCCATCTTTTTCCCCTCCAGGCTCGCCCTCACCTCCGTCACGTCTCGTAGGGCCACCTGCCTGCACAGCCGCCGCTCCTGCACCTTTCCCTCACTGCTGCTGCTGCTCCTTGCATTTCGCTGTCCCTTCACTTTGGTGTATTTCTTTCCTCCAGCCACCTGTCTCTCTCTCTCCCTCTCTCCAGGCTGCTGTTCCTCACTCTGAGGTTGCTCTCCTGCTTTCTTTATTATCTGCTACACCTGCAAGCTTGTTTTCTGTGACTCATGCATGAAGACACCCAGACTCCCTCTGCATTGGAGCACCCCAAAATCTCTCCCCATTTAGATAATAAGTTGTCTTTCCATTTGTTGACCAAAATTGATGACCTCACACTTAGCCACGTTAAACTCCATCTACCACATTTTGGCCCACTCCCCGAATCTATCTATATCCATTTGCAAGGTTTTTATTTCCTCACCGCAACCCACTGTCATTATTTTTGTTTCATCTGCAAATTTGGCTGTAGAACCTTCTATCCCCTGTATCCAAGTTATTTATATAGATTGTCAGTAACTGGGGTCCAAGGACTGAACCCTGTGGCACTCCACTAGTTACATCTTGCCATGCAGAAAAAAGACCCATTTATCCCGACTCTCTGTCGCCTGTCCATCAGCCAGTCTTCTATCCATGCTAATAAGTTACCCCTAATCCCATGTGATCTCACCTTCTGAATTAACCTCCTGTGCGGCACCTTATCAAATGGCTTCTGGATGTCCAGATATACTATATATACCGGATCCCCATTATCCACTTTGCTTGTTACATCTTCGAAGAACTAGTCAAACATGATTTGCCCTTCATAAAACCATGCTGACTCTGATGGATAGCGCTTTGGCTTTCCAAATGTCCTGATATTACGTCCTTGATAATTGATTCTAACAATTTTCCAACAAAATAAAGTTGCAGGTGCATTCTTCTTCATCCCGAATGGCAAAACTTTGAATTGATAGAGCCCATTTGGCATTATGAACACGGAGATCCCCTTTGCCTCGGGCAAAGGTACTTGTGAATAGCTCTTTAGCAAGCCTATCTTCATGATGAATTTGGACTGTCTAGCTCTTTTGATGCAATCCTCCAAACATAAAATAGGAAGCTAATCCTGCAACAATATGTGTATTGTAAGGAATACAAAGGGTTAACAATAAGATGTTTAATACTTCTCACCACCAGATGGAGATAAGGAGCAGTTGTACAAATATCATGTGACTCCTGGGATTCTGGGAGAAGGTGGTTAGGCGTGAGATAGATTAGTTGTATAGCATAGAGTTCTGTTGTAAGAGATATCATATAGTTTTATTTAATAACTTACAGTGTTGACTGGTTAGAATCTATAATTTAGTAGTGTAAATAAATCAGCTTTGTTCAATAACTCAGCTTGACGTTCTTTGTTAACACTACATTCTCAAGACACCCTGATAGACCCAACAGAGAAGATCACATGGTACCAGGGGTGTCATCAAGGTAGTTTAGTTAAAGAGAAAAAGAAGAATCTTGATGTAGAAAAAAAAACTTGAAAAAAAAAAAATCTCATCCAGACTCCGATCGCCACAACATCGTGGAAGTATTCGCATCAAACAGCAAAGCTCAGTCAAAGCGAAATGGAAGGTCTGCAGAACTGAAGCAGTTCAGGACATTGTGAAGTGGAGGCTGTTCAAACAAAAATTTGAATTCTATCTCTCAGTTCGGACCTTGAAGCGGCCAGTGATCAGTGAAAGATTATGCTGTTTTTAACCATGGCCGGTTCGCAAGCATTAGAATTGAATAACTCATTCCACTTTGAGAATGATAGTGACAAGAAGAAATATGATATTATCTTAGCAAAATTTGACAGACACTGTGAATCGCAGATTAATGAAAGTTTTGAGCATTATATTTTTCGAAAATGAGTCCAAAAGGCAGGTGAAACGATTGACTGTTTTATAACTGATCTCAGGCTCAAAGCATCAACGTGACATTTTTCGCTATTAACAGACTCTCTTTTGCATGATCAGATTGTATTTGGTATAAAAAATGAGAAGCTGCCTGAAAGATTGCTCAGGTAACAGAAATTAACGCAAGAAAAAGCTATCAGTTTGTTTTGCGTAAATGAACTTGCTAAGAGTCAGTACTAGAGAAAGTGACATGGAAACAAACAACATGGCTGCGCAATTAAAGCTGTGGCGCATTCGAAAAGACAGTGTGCTTCAGATAACGTCCATATTGTGAATGAAGCAACCAGCATCATGATGTGCAAACGTTGTGGCCACGCTCACCCAGTGAAAAAATGCCCAGCCTTTGGGATACTGTGCGCAAAGTGTTGCTGACCGAATCGTTTTGCTGCGCAGTGTTGCACAGTAACAAAATTACCTCCGTTTATTAAAAAGTTCAGTTAATGAAAAGAAAACTGTACAGTGTGTTCGTCAGGATAAAAATGCACTACAAGTGATTCAACCTAACACTGTTCCAGACATGTATGACCTGGGAGATACATTCTTTGTAGGAATAGTGGAAAATATTGATACTACTTCAAATTATTTTTCAACAAGAAAAATCTTGAAACCAATCTCCATAGTCCACAACATGGGTGACTAGACAATTCCATTAAAAATTAATGGAATGGACATTTTATTTAAATTAGACACAGGTGCTCATGCAAATCTTATAAACAAATTGGGCTCAGCCAAGTTAAGTCAACAGCCTACAATACATGACACTGAGTGTTAATTATGTGATTATAATGGCAATGAAATCAATACATGGGGAGCATGTAATCTAACAGTGCAACATAAAGACACAAAGAAGCCTTTGAAATTTGAGATAATAGGTCCAAAAAGATCTTCACTATTAGGCGTGCAGGCACGTGAGTCATTGCAATTAGTGAAAAGAATTCACAGCGCTGACCAGATCTCAGCCCATGCACACGGTAGGGCGGCATTGTAGCACAGTGGTTAGCACTGTTGCTTCACAGCGCCAGGGACCCGTTTAGATTCCTGGCCTGGGTCACTGTCAGTGCACAGTCTGCACGTTCTGCCCGTGTCTGCGTAGGTTTCCTCCAGGTGCTCTGGTTTCTTCCCAAGTCCAAAGATGTACGGGTTAGGTCAATAGGGCACGATAAATTGCCCCATAGAGTCCAAAAGTTAGGTGGGATTGCTATGTTATGGGGATAGGGTGGTGGTGTGGGCTTAGGAAGGGTGCTCTTTCAGGGGCCGCTGTAGACTCAATGGGCCAAATGGCCTCCTTCTGCATTATAACTTCTATGACTAGACTAATCTATGACTATGACAAGATGGAATAGATGCTATTATTGGAAGATTTCCGAATGTCTTTCAAGGAATGGATACACTTCCATTCCAGTATAAGAGCCAGTTGAAAGAGAATGCCAAGCCAGTGATTCACTCACCGAGGAGGATCCCAGGTCCATTAAGAGACCGAACTCAACAGAATGCAGCAGTTGGGAAACATCACAAAAGTGATAGAGCCCACTGACTCGGTCAGTTCAATGTGTAAAGAAACCAAATGGAGATCTTCAAATCTGTATATGTCCAAAAGACCTAAATCAGAGCATTAAAAGGAACATTATTCCATCCCAAAGCATGAAGAAATTACCAGGGCAGTACGGTAGCATAGTGGTTAGCACAATTGCTTCACAACACTAGGGCCCCAGGTTCGATTCCCGGCTTGGGTCACTGTCTGTGTGGAGTCTGCACGTTCTCCCCATGTGTGCGTGGGTTTCGTCCGGGGGCTCCGGTTTCCTCCCACAGTCCAAAGATGTGCAGGTTAGGTGGATTGGTCATGCTACATTGCCGTTAGTATGCAAAATTGCCCTTAGTGTTGGCTGGGGTTATTGGGTTGTGGGGATTGGGTGGAGGTGTGGGTTTGGGTAGGGTGCTCTTTCCAAGAGCCGGTGCAGACTCGATGGGCTGAATGGCCTCCTTCTGCATTGCAAATTCTATGATTCTATGACGAATGCGAACATATTTTCCAAATAAGATGTCTCAAAAGATTTCTGCCAGTTAAAACTGGACAACTCCAGTGGCAAGTTATGCACATTCAATACTCCCTATAGTCGATATTGGCATTACTTCCACATCTGAGATATGACATCGTGAAATGGAGCAGATGACTAAAGGAATTGAAGGTGTGCGAGTTTACGTAGATGATATAATCGTGCAGTCATGAACCCACGAAGAGCAAAAAGCAAGACTTCTTCAGGCGCTACAGCGAGTAGATAAATTTAGTTTGAAGCTCAACTGGACCAAATGCCAATTTGGGATATCCAAGCTGACATTCTTGGGTGACCAAATCTTTGCTAAAGGTGTACAATCTGTGAAGAAAAAATTACATATATAAACAGGATGTCTAAGCCCAAGGATAAGAAAGCAGTTCTCAGATTTCTAGGTGTTGTTAATTTCCGAGGGAAATTTATTCTAAACTTATCATCTCGAACAACAGCACTGAGACAGTTGATCAAGAAGAATGTTCTGTTCTCATGGAAGGATGAACATACAAATGAATGGCCTGATTTGAAAACAGCACAACTCCACCATAGTAAAATTCTTTGACCCGATGGAGGATACAAAAATCTCTACCAATGCAAGAAAGAATGCTGTGCTACTTCAGAGAACTTCTGATGCCATTGGCGACCCATAGTTATAAAAGGACCTTTGCTTCCAGCCAAGTCTCTTGCTAAGTTTAAGACACCCAACATTTTACAAGATGACCCAACAACAGATGGTGCCTGTGGTCAGCAGATCCCCAGAAACGCAGTGCAAACTGGCAGGAAACAGTTTGAAGAGAAACCCAACAGCTGAGCAGCAGACAAAGGGCGTTGAAACTTGCCCAGTAAGCAAGTCAGAGAGAAAAACCATGAGGAAACCCAGTAACTAACATAGAAAGCTGCACGGGAAATGGGAAACATAATCCAGGGTGAGCAACGACTTTGACTTGAACTTTCTCGTCCCATAACATTGAAGGACCCATACAGGCTAAGCAATGGCAAAACTGGAGAAAGTTTTTCACTCATTATCAAAATCCTTCAGATTTTATAACACCAGGTTAAAGTCCAACAGGTTTGTTTCAAACACGAGCTTTCGGAGCGCAGCTCCTTCCTCAGGTGAATCCACCACTCAAACATATTGAATAGATTGCAGATTCCAGACATCTTCGAGCGACCAAACAGAAATCAGGACTGGCTTCTTGATGGCTGATGGTGCCTACGCAGCATCTTCAGACTCCTGAAGAGAGATGATACAATGAGGCTCATATCGCCAGACGAGCATTGGTGGAGCACACCATAGGAATCCTAATGATGTGATTCCAATGCCTAGATAGATTTGGAGTGGCACACCAGTAGAGACCCGAGGATCTCACGTATCATTGTGGCTTGCTGCATGCCACACAACCTTGCACTCTAAAGGAGAGAGGATCCTGCACATCTACTCTGATGAGGCGGACCTTGAAGGGTATAAGGATCATCAGTTTGAGGAAGCCGAGTCTGCAGGGGAAGAGGCTATATCACGGGCCAGACGAGGTAGGTGTTTGTGAGGCCCTCATTGCCACTTGATTCCACCAGGAAAATGACAGGTTGTACTGAGTACCCTCTTGGACAAGTACCCTCCATCAGGGGCCACCATTAACACCAACATTGCTATTCCTCCCAGTTCACCCAAGTACTACAATATGACAGTGAATAATTTCACGTCAGGCTCTCATTGTCTGAATCCTTTGAAGGATGAAGAACGGACGGCAGCCTGTATCTTTGGTGAGATGAGGTGCTAACTGGAGAAGGGTGTCTGGCATCAGACATCAGAAGGTGCTGCCTCTTCAAGCGTCGCTATAGCATCCCTGTTACAAAGGCCCCAACAAGAGCCAGGATCCTCAGGGATCTTATTGCTGAATGCCTTCAATCTGACAAGACTCCTCAAGGAGATCCGTCTCAACCAGTGGAACTACACACACTGTGTAACATAGATGGTGAATCAGATACTTTGTACTTGGAACAAGATAGCCAATGGTATAAGCTAGCATTTATAGATGAGTCGGTTGTCTGATGCATTCTTCCACATCATACTGACATATGGCACTCTTGGTTCGGGATTCTGGCTACTTTTATCGTCAGCCGAATAGGCCACCTGAGCATGACTTAAAATACCCGCCTGTCAGACATTAAAATGCCTCCTCTTTAGCATAAACACTGTGCCTTCATGACCAGCGCTGGTCCTTGCAAAGTCCCAAATGCGCACTCAACATGAAGCCCTAAAGTGCACACATCATTGGTAAGAAAGAGCAGGCATCAGCTTCATTAAATCCTTACTCCTAATCCATTGATCCCCATCACAATTCAAAAGCAATGATGTGCATTTCCAGATCATGGTCAAAGCCTCTCTTTCCCACATGAAATCACCAGTTTGAATTAGCATCAGTGACCTTGGTGCTTGCTGAGGTGAAGCAATGCACAGAGCTGCCTCCTGAGTTTGTGACAAGAGCCTTGTCTCTGTAAGACAAGAAAAGTTGGAGGTTTCAGCGCCACAACAATAACGTGGCTGAGCTTCATTGCCCTGAGGTGGCAAGATTCTCGCATCTATTGATGAGCTTAGCAGATGTAAATTCTGAAAGTTGAAAATGCAGCGGTGCACATGAGCTCTGAGAATGGGCTCAGAGCATGAAAACCCTGCTGAGAGACGGAGCACATGGAGTTGCATGATCTATGACCCTTCTCCATGCATTCACTCACCTTTTCATGTACACGGCAACCTGCATATTTTAAGAATGCAGACGAGATAGGAGAACACCTCTACCTCAATCTTACGCAGCCAAGAATAAACATGACATAATCCTTCCACAAAGCACATTAATATTGAGGCTGAGGCATCACTGATGTTGAGAATGGTCAGTAAAAGGACCACACACTGTGGTAATATGGAAACATACTAAATGCACAGGAGACCCCTGATAGTGGCATCTGTGATAAGTGGGGGGAGGGACCATGGTATTACACTTGATCAAGAGCAACATAGTTTATCATAAAAAGGGAGGCATACACAAGAGGGGATGTAAAATGAGTGTGATTCTATTTAGATTTCTGTACATGATATACATGTTATGAACAACTGTGGTACGTTGTTCTCCTAAATACTTTTAACTTTCTTAACCCTGCGCTACATCTTCCACAACACCCACAGCAGAGGTGGAGACAGCCTGCTGACTGCTGTACCCTATTGGCTGGAATGAACTTGGTAGGCGTCCTCTTGAGGGCCAAGACCTGGAGGGCCCAGGCCTAATCTGGGTGCCCTGCTGTGGGGCTGGTGCATCCTCCTCGGCCTATGGATCTTGAGGTGATGAGGTCACAGGAAGAGGGGATTTGGATTAGTCAAAGAGTCCAAGAGTCGTCCGACTTGATGCCCCCATGGTGCCAGCTGCTGGCCCTCCTCCCTTTAGATGCCTAAGTGCCCCCAGCTGACTCTTTGAGCAGTAGGGGCAGATAGAGTCAGATCAAAATGCCCCGCCCTCCCCTCTCGCATGGCCACTGATGCATGCCACCAAAGGATACAGTGATGGAGTTCTTCTCCTGAAGCAGTGCAGGACCGACATCCTGTACAAAGGTCACCATGACGACCACCGACCTACCAGTCCTGACCTCAGTGCGTTGGTAGGCCAGCACTGTCAACTCAGATTGAATGCAAATGGATGCCTCCATTGTGTGTTGCAATCTGGGGAATGCAGTTGACATCCCTTCCTGATATTCCCTCGACTGATTTAGAACAGAGTAGGGAAGTTCGTTACCTTACTTGGGCTCAGCAGAATCGTGGCCTCCAGCAGTCCTCTAAGCGCCAGTGACCTCTGATGTCCCTGCCTCTGGCTGCTGTGGACCAGATTGTGCCCTCTGCTCACCAGATCATAACCACGAATGTGCTCTAGATTTAGGCCCCACGGCGGTAATAATAATATTAATAATTGCTTATTGTCACAAGTAGGCTTCGTGAAGTTACTGTGAAAATCCCCTAGTCGCCACATTCCTGCGCCTGTTCAGGGAGACCAGTAATGAAATTGAACCCGCGCTGCTGTCTTGTTCTGCATTACAAGCCAGCTGTTTAGCCCAGTGTGCTAAACCAGCCCCTAAGGTGACACATCCAGAGGTGTGTGGCTCTGTGCTGATGGAGGGTGTGGGTGAGCGCTATGATGGGTCTTTTGTTGTGGTAATCCTCTGGTTTCTCATTCAAGATGCTATGGGGGCTGGAGCTGATGGCCTGGCTGGTTAAGGGCCTCAAACATTTGGCAGTGGTTCCAAAGAAGGAGAGTAGTGCATGGTAACTGAATAAGTAATGTTTGCTGAGGGATGAGCTGGTGTAGGATTCTCATGTGGGCATTTGCTGCCAACCTCATCATCGCCACAGGCATGGCCAATATTTTCTCTGGCCAGCTCAATGGTTCTGTTCTCAAACTCAGTGAGGACCAATGAGTTTGGGCACTCCAATCCCAGTATTGGACCTCTCTCTGTGATTATGTGATCTTGTCCTGCATAAAGACAGATGGAAATAGTGCGAGTAAGACACATGCCAGGGCTGATGATAAGAATGCCTGACATATGAGGGTGGTGAATGGAGCCATGAACAGGATGAAAATGTGATCTCCAGATGCGTTTGGGCCAGATGCAGATGTGAAGATGTGCGTGAGCATGAGTGGTGATATCCCTTGAGCTGGCAGTGAGTGAGATCAGTATGAATGTGTGATGGGCTTATGAGAGTGTGTGAATTGAGAATGATGAGGTGGTTGATTTACCCTGTCAGCACAGAGAAGATCATTCACACTCTTTCTGCACTGGCTGACCTCTTGTGGGTGGCATTAGTTCTGAATGCTGCTGTCACCGCCTCCCAAACCAGAGTGGGTGATGTTGGAGGACCTCTTGTAGCCATCACCCGGGTACAGGACATTGCAGCGAGCTTCCTCCTTTCCTTGGATTGCCACCTTGCCGTGGTGGAGAGGCTTGAAAGTTCCGTTGGTTCTGAGAGCAATGCCGTTAGGAGTCTTAAGCGCCTGGCAGGATCACCCATGATGGTAACATTGGAGGGGAGGAAACAAACAAAGTGCAATCCAAAACAAGTACAAAAGGGCGCATCATGCTGAAGATACTCACATGGTATCAACGGCTGTGATGGCGGATAAAGGCTGCAGGAGGAAGTAGGCCGCAGGTTACTGAGACTCCCTTGTCACTGGAACTCCCCTCTGTCAAGGACTGTGTGTCTGCTGACGACAGACCCATGTTAAACGTTGTCCCCCACCAGGTGTCTAACTAGAGGAAACCAGCACACCCCCTTCGCAGAAAAAGCCTGTGGTGATCGGCGAGAGTTCATGGGGACAGGACCGTAAGATCTGGAAGGCCCTAGCTTCAGACCTGCATGGGCAGCACGGTAGCATTGTGGATAGCACAATGGCTTCACAGCTCCAGGGTCCCAGGTTCGGTTCCGGCTTGGGTCACTGTCTGTGCGGAGTCTGCACATCCTTCCCGTGTGTGCGTGGGTTTCCTCCGGGTGCTCCGGTTTCCTCCCACAGTCCAAAGATATGCAGGTTAAGTGGATTGGCCATGATAAATTGCCCTTAGTGTCCAAAATTGCCCTTAGTGTTGGGTGGGTTACTGGGTTATTGGGATAGGGGGGAAGTGTTGACCTTGGGTAGGGTGCTTTGTCCAAGAGCCTGTGCAGACTCGATGGGTCGAATGGCCTCCTGCTGCACTGTAAATTCTATGATTCTTTGATAATTCTATGTAGGCGGTGGAATTTGATACAGTCATCTCGCTCTTAGGATAGGAACAGGAGAGCATTTGGGCAGCTTTATTGACAACTGAGCAGCCCCTTCAGGATCCACTCTGCTCACCCTGCATGGGCAAAGGGCTAGAATGGGTGCCCTAAAAATAGTCTGTTCTGTCCCCAAATTGGCTGGAAAACCTAATCCAGTAAGCTCATCTGTCAGCGTCCAGAGAATCAAAGTTAAACTAAATTTTGGAACCTGGAATGTACAAACCTTCATGGATGATGAGCAAAGCAACCAACTAGAATGGAGACATGCCCTTGTTGCCCATGAATTCAGGCACTTTGACATTGATGTTGCTGCCTTGCAAGGAATCCAAAGGGCAGAAAAAGGGCAGTTTAGGGAAGATGGCAGTGGTGACATCTTTTTCTAGCGAGGAAAACTTGAGGATCAGTCCAGGACGCATGGAATAGGTTACACCATCAAGGATGAACTCATCAACCAACTATTGAGTGACCACACCATCCAAGACCTCGTCGACAAGAAGAAAAAAGCTCTCCATGCCTGGCAAAATGATATAACCAGCAAGGCAAAGAGGAAAGCTTTTCAATCAGCCGAGTTTGAGGTACAAAGAAGAACGAAGGAAATCAGAACCAATGGTGGACTGAAAAAGCGAAGGAGCTGCAACTAATTGCTGATAAGCACGATATCCAGGCTTCTTCATTGCCATAGGCAATATCCCAAAACCTTCGGTCTCAAACTGGTGCAGAGTAAGGACAAAACTCTCTTGAGGGACACAGAAAACAGAAACCTTTGATGGAGACGATGTTTCATAGAATTCCTAAACCTTGATACAACCACAGATGAGGACGTCCCCCAGCTCCCCATCAAAGATGATCTTGCACTCCCTCCAAGCATGGACAAAGTCAAAGCTGCAGGAGTGGATGGGATCTCAGTAGAGATGGTCAAGCTTGGAGAAGAAGAGATCACCCGTCATCTTCATCAGCTGTTGTTGAAAATCTGGGACAGAGAAGAAATTCCTGCCACCCTCAGCGATGCTGTTATTGTAATCATCTTCAAGAAAGGAGACAAAGCAGGCTGTGGGAACTAACAAGGAATCTCCCTTATCTCCATCGTCGGGAAGACCATCGCCCAAATCTGCGCCAGCCACCTTCTCCCAGTCTCTGAAGGAATTCTCCCGGAAAGCCAGTGTGTCTTCTGACCAAACCGTGGAATGGTGGGCATGATTTTCACTGCTCGGCAACTTCAAGAGAAATGCCAGGAACAGCAACAACCACTCTACATGGTCTTCATCGATCTGACCAAGGCTTTTGACCCCGTCAATCAGGATTTGCTATGGAAGGCCCTGTCAAAGGCTGGCTGTCCAGAGAAATTCATTAACATCCTCCGACTTCTCCATTACAAAATATCGGCAACAGTCCTCAGCGAGGGAAATATGATAGAAACCTTTGAACTCAAGACTGGAATCAAGAAGGATGTGTCATTGACCACACCCTTTTAGAATCTAGAGTCATAGCATGGTAGCATACAGGTTAGCACTATGGCTTCACAGTGCCAGGGTCCCAGGTTCAATTCCTGGCTTGGGCCACTGTCTATGCAGAGTCTGCATGTTCTCCTTGTGTCTGCGTGGCTTCCCTCCAGGTGCTCCGGTGTCCTCCCACAAGCCCTGAAAGGTGTGCTGTTCGGTGAATTGAACTTTCGGAATTCTCCCTTGGTGTACCCGAAAAAGCGCCGGAATGTGGAGACATGGGGCTTTTCACTGTAACCTCATTGAGATGTTAATATAAGCTTACTTGTGACGATAAATATTATTAGTATTATTAGAATCATACAGCACAGATAAGGCCCTACGGCCCATTGGATGTGCACCAGTCAAAAACAACCACCTAACTATTCTAATCCCATTTTCCAGCATTTAGCTCATAGCCTTGTATGCCTGGGGATCGCAAGAGCACATCTACATACTTCTTAAATGTTATGAGGGTCTCTGCCTCCAACACTCTTTCAGGCAGCGAATTCCAAACACCCACCACCCTCTGAGTAAAAAAGAATTCCTCACTTCCCCTCCAATACAACCAATTCTGGATCCAATTTGCTGGATTTCCTTGGATCCCATGGGCTATCACCTTTGCTATCAGTCTCCCATGTGGGACCTTATCAAAAGCCTTGCTGAAGTCCAAGTAGACGGCGTCAAATGCATTTCCCTCATCTACACACCTGGTCACGTCTTTGAAAAATTCAGTCAAGTTGGTCAGACAGGACCTCCCCTTAACAAAACCATGCAGGCTGCTCTTAATGAATCCCTGCCTCTCCAAATGCAGATTAATTCTGTCCCTCAGAATTGCTTCCAATTGTTTCCCCATTGCTGAGGATAGATTGACTGGCCTATAGTTTCCTGGTGTACCCCTTCCTCCTTTCTTGAATAATGGTACCACATTGGCTATCCTCCAGTCCTCTGATACCTCCCCTGTGGCCAGAGAGAATTGAAAATTATTTCCAGTAACATCATCCTTCACCTTGCGAAGAGCAAGCTTCCCCGAGGAGTGGACATCGTCTACAGGATGGATGGAAAACGTTTCAACCTCAACCAGTTGAAATCCAAGAAGAAAACCGCACTTATATTGTTCGTGTAACTTCAGTATGCGGATGACAGCACAATCTCCACTCTGTCAGAAGAGAATCTCCAAATCATCATTGACACCTTCGCAGAAGCAGCCACAACCTCATGAAGATCAAGTCCTTTATCAACCTGCCCTCGGGCAAGTTACGGTCTCTCCCTCCATTAATACCAACAAAGAAACCCTTCCCAAACCTGGGTACCCACCTCTCCTCCAAGGCTGACATTGATGCAGAGCTCCAACATCATATCCAATCCGCAGGAGCCTTTTTCGGATACCTAAGGGCAAGTGTCTTTGCTGACCATGACATCTGTGCTGACACCAACATCATCATGCACAAGACAGTTGGCCTCCCAACTCTTTTAAATGGCTCAGAAACTATGCACAGATGCCACCTCAAGACCTTGGAGCTGTACCATCAATGCTGTCTGAGATGGATTCTCTGCATCAGCTGGGAGAACAGGCGTACTATCATCAGAGATATTGAAGAAGCCAAGAGCAACAGTATTGATACCATTATCATGTGCTAAGGATGTGAGAGTCATGACTGCCAAAGCAGTCCTTCTTTGTCCATCTATACGAAGGCTTCTGAACTATAGGAGGACAAAGGAATCACTTCATACAAACCCTGAAGGCTTACCTAAAGAAATGCTCATTACCTCAATCACCTGAGGAAGGAGTAGTGCTCCGAACGCTAGTGTTTGAAACAAACATGTTGGACTTTAAACATGTAAGACTTCTTACTGTGTTCACCTCAGTCCAATGCCGGCATCTCCCCATCAAGAAATGCAACATAGACGTCAATGCCTGGAAGACCCTTGCTCAGATGAGACCCACTTGGAGGAACCTCTTGATTGCAGGGACACAATTCCTCGGTCATCTGACACCAAGAAGAGGTCCGGAAAAGTACCCTGCGAAAGGAATACCACTGATCTAGAGTGCAAGGACTGATCCCACCTCCTGGAAAGACGTGCCAAGTGGGTGATCGAAGATGCAGCTCTAGGGCCGGGATCATCAGCCATGCCAGTGCCCACCAAACCCATAACCAGTAACATGGAGTTTCTTAGGTGGGCAATCATACTCGTTAGTGAGTGATCACTGAGGATGAAGATCATGGCAGGCCTCCACAGTGTCCAGCAGATGTTCAACAAAGTCATCACTTAACTTGGGGGTCACTGTCTTCTTCCCTTTTGAGGCCATCCGTGGGATCTGTAGCAGTCTTCGGCTGCAGAGATTGAGAAAGCTCTGCACAGGTGTTGTTTATAAATAGTACCTGGAGTGAGGAAGCGGTGAGCTGGTGGTGGGGCGGGTGAATAAGAAGCCAACGATCAGGTGTGATGAATGTCAGATTTTCAGCTATATTGTATCTGGTGAAGTAAGGGTTAAAAGCCTGGGTTAGAGTATGTTTGACTGCTGAAGGCATGTTTTAAAAGAATCTTGATTTGAATGTCATGTGAGAGTACCTTTAAGAAATGGGTGTTTATAAATGGGTCTGTATATAAATATCGTAGTGAGAGTACCTTTAAGAAATGGGTGTTTACTACTGAACTTGAGTTCATAGGATAAACATTGTTTTGCTTAACAAAATACTTTTACATTTCTGTTGTGCCACACCTGTAGAGTGGGCCGTTTGCTCCCCATACCACAATCTATTAAAAGTTGTGGGTCAGATGAACTCCATGATACACTTTGGGGTTCTCTAAACCCTGGCCCATAACATGAACAACAATGCTTTTACGAGCAAGAGGTGCAATTAACCATTGTAAAAAGTTTGGGCTAATGCAATTTTGTTTTGATTAAGACAATTTCCTGGGGAGTTAATTAGTTGTGAGCTTGGTGAGATGATGGGGCATTAGGCTTTTAGTGATTGCATTTTCAGTTCAGTTCTGAGCTCAGTGCAGCTGTGCGCACTAGTGAGGCAGTGCTGCTCTCACTGTAGGGTAGTTAAAAGAGATTAATAGTATTTTAAGCAGTGCAAACGTATCTGATGACAAGGCAGAACTGAAACAAGCCAGTTGAAACAACTTTTGAAGACATAAAGCCAGAGGTACTGACAGGAATCTGACCTTTTCTGTAAAGCAGTGCCAAATGATCTCTTTCTCAAAGAATAATTCTGTAAAGCAAGTATCCCCCTGTGCCAGTGGTTTTTAAGGTGGATTGAGAGTTGAGATGGTTGTTTTCTTGTGGCATGATAGGGAGATATTAGGAGATTGGGTCCAGAAATCGGTCCAAACTGTATCGGACAATTTAGGGATTAAACAGACTGAAAGAAAAGACTGCGAGCAGCAGACTTGGAGGGAAATACCCACAACCTCAGTTTACCTTGTCCCATTCAGATAGAACCTCATTAACAGGCTGCCCCGGTTCAGCCAGAATGATATACTCAAGATCCATTGTCATTCAGGACAACCTTGTTTGAACAAAGAACAAAGAAAAGTTCAGTACAAAGTCTGATGACTCATTTGTCCATCAATGAAAAGTTAGTTGCATATGAATGGCATAGCTCTGGTCTTAATTGATAAGTTCCAGTCTGGACATCCCGTAGGATGACTTTTTTGAAGGGCTGAGTAGAGCTTAGAGAGGGAGAATCAATTTGGAACAGGCGAAGGGAGAAAGGATGTAAATAGCCATCAAAATGGTCACGGAAAAAGCCACAGAGAGAAGACTTTGGAAAAGGATTCTGAACGAATGTCCCAACAGAAGAAAGATTGCTTCCTAAATGCCTTTGCCTTTGCCTGTATGTGTAAGTGGAACGAGAATCACATTTTGATACAAGGTATTGTTTAATGGGAACTAGTGTTAAGGATCAGAAACTGCACGTAATCTTTTAGTATTAGAATTGTGAAGTAAAAGTTTAGATATTGTTTTCTTTTCTTTTATTTTGAGAAAGCTTGTTTATAAAATACCCAAGCCCTATTTCTTATATTATTCCTAGAATGAAGTGATCTTTCTGCAGTAACTTAAAATGTAAAAATGTTACGCATGTGGTTCAATCTCTTAACCATTGCTGAGGGCTGACCAGGCGTCTGTAACACCTGTTGTTTAAGTGGGAAGAAAGTTAGCAATTAATAGTGGTATTCACTGTATTGAGTAGCATTGTTTAAGGAGTAATTATAAGCTAATTTCAGTTGTGATGTTAAAGATTGTAATACTGTGTTAGTAATAAAGTTTGTTTTAATATACCATATCCTTATTTCTTTGTGCAATCACTTCTGGAGTGAAGCATCCTTTCCTCACAGTCTTACAAAGTTAAAATAAAATATTGGGGTTTCTTTCCAGTATCCTAGCCATTGTTTGGATCTGGCCTTGGAATGTAGTAGAGGGAGGAAGTGAACAATACGATGTGAAAAGCCACCAATGCGCCCAGAATTATAAACGTCAATTTTCCCACTTACTCCCACATTCAATACCAGCAATTCCCGTACCAGCCTCCCCGGACAGGCGCCGGAATGTGGCGACTAGGGGCTTTTCACAGTAACTTCATTGAAGCCTACTCGTGACAATAAGCGATTTTCATTCATTTTTCATTCAATGAAATGCAGGGAAAATCCCACCCCGAGTGTTGTCAGAGGTGAGTGAAAAATCCCATGAAAAAAGCCATTTGAAGACATCGATGCAAAACTGAAAGAGCATTATGACAGCAACCAGGAAAGTATTCTGAAAGAGTGCTAACCACATTTTAAAATGTCCCCGTTGTGGCTGGAAGAAGGTCCACAGGTGCAAAGCATGTCCCACCGATCCGCAGAATGTAAAAAATGTGCATTGTTGATCATTTTAAAACGGCCTGTCATTCGAAAACGCCTATGTGTGCAGTGCAAAGTGATCGATATTTTAAAGAAAGCTCTATACAAGCAACTCGTGAACTAGAAGGTCAGGGAATCAAAGGACAAAAGCCAATACTTGCGGGCTAACATTGAACTCAATGGGCATCATACAGAATTTAAATTGGATACAGGAGCTGGAGTCTCAGTTCAGTCTGATGGAGTTAAATGGCTGCTAAAAGTGACTCTGCAACCTTCATCAATCCAACTTCAAGGTCCAGGAGGAATCACACTCAATGCCAAAGGTCAGCTTGATGCAACATTAAGGTACAAAGACAAAAAAGCTCTGAGACACTGTATATCATTTAGAACCAGGAATACTCCTTGTTAAGTAGGAAAGCCTGTATACTCTGAATCTATCTTAAAGCTGAAAAAGTCAATAACCATGAACAAGATTAAAATTTAGTCAAGGAAGGTGAGGCCGTCACTATCTTAATCATTCAATATTTGCTTGAATTTTGGAGACTAAAATGTGATACAAAGAAGGTATGCAGATCTCACATACTGTCTTGATGGATAGCCAGACTATGTCCCCAGTAACTCCATCCTGAGGCAGCAAATTGAACAACATCGCCACCTCTATATCATTGATGATCTCCTGGTCTATGATGTGTGATTGCTGGTCCCATGAGCTCTCAGCCTGAAGGCACTCCAGAAGATTTACCAAGGACATCTTGCTATTACCAAGTGTCGAGCCAGGGCACATAAATCTGTATGGTGGGCAGAAATCTCCATGTTCTCTCAAACACATGGGCCAGAATTTTATGTTGTGGGTTAGGACATCTGGCCAGTCCAAATAAGCACAAAATTGAACGATGTAACATTGGAAAGTCATTATAATGTAATTACGACATCAGCTGATCAGTCTGCGGCGAAATGCGGTAGTTCGAAGTGCACACGCCAAAAGTTAAAGGGGCAATTAAGACAATTTAAAATCCAATAGATCGCAATTTTACATTGCCTGTATGGTATATCGATCGGTACTCAGTCAGCATGGGCAGGCAGCCATCCTGTTTTTAATGGTTTTGCAATGTAAATTGTGATAAACGTGGAGCGTTGGCAGTGTGAGAGGTGAGGAGTTTAGGTGAGAGTTTGTTGTTGTCATAACTTTTTCAATATTTTCTGCTTGATTCCTTGCCTTGCGAGCTTTTTTTGGGAGGACTGTTTGTCTTACAAACTTTCTTGAAGGCATTCTGCTGAGTGCATCCATCAATCTATCAGACAGTCCCATCTGCAATTCTGAAAATGCAGATTGTATACCCACTGATGAGTCCTCCTTGGGGAGGCTGAGAGAGGGGTACATACCATTGAAGGCCTCCTCAGATTGTTACGACACCCTGGGCGAGTGTGCAGTCAATTCCAGCCCCACAGCCCCCGGAGTTCCAACACAAGTGAATTAATCAATAATCCGTATAAAGTTTTCAGAACCTTTGGCCCCTTGGCTGCTCAATAAGTTGTAGCCAGCAGGTTTGAAAGTTGAACACAATATCTGTTTATTTATAATAGAAACAAAGGTGAAACATGCGATAATTATAATGGAATAACGGTCAACTAATCTACTGTTCCCCATTTTATGATCCCACCCTCTACCCAAACATAAGACAGACACATACAGAGAGAGGTAAGGGGTAAAATAATAGGGATTAAGATGAAAAGAGAGAGATGAGTGTCCTTGCTTCTGGGGTTGAGGGCGCTGCAGCAAGCTGCCTTCCCATGATGCGGAGTGATTGAAACCACTGCTTGGATTGCTAATGAGGGTCTTCTAGCAGGAACATTCAGTCAGTATTTCTAGGCAGTAGGGTTTCCTCTGGGGGAGTCACTTTAACATTTATTACCCTGGAATTTAATTCAAAAGAACAGCCTCAGGCCAGTTCAATTCCTAAAATTCTCAGTCTCATCTTCTCCCCTGCTACAGCCTGAGTTTTAAACTTAACTGGTTTCTAGACTCACCAGAATGTCCCCTAGCTTTACTGAGTAAAACAGCGTATTAGAGAAGCAACTTCCACTAGATTTTAGAGAGGTCTGTCAACATTTCAGGGAGAGAAACCCAAAAAGTTCCCTCAAGCTCTACCTTCAGGAATTAAACACTCAAAGGCTGGATAAAGGAAAAGACAAATATATAGAGGCTTTGACAAAGAGTCATCCAGACTCAAAACATTATCTCCCTTTTCTCTCCACAGATGCTGTCAGGCCTGCTGACATTGTTCAGTATTTTCTGTTTATCATAGAATTTACAGTGCAGAAGGAGGCCATTCGGCCCATTGAGTCTGCACAGGCTCTTGGAAAGAGCACCCTACCCAAGGTCAACACCTCCACAATATCCCCATAACCCAGTAACCCCACCCAACACTAAGGGCAATTTTGGACACTAAGGGCAATTTATCATGGCCAATCCACCTAACCTGCACATCTTTGGACTGTGGGAGGAAACCGGAGCACCCGGAGGAAACCCACGCACACACGGGGAGGATGTGCAGACTCCGCACAGACAGTGACCCGAGCCGGAATCGAACCTGGGACCCTGGAGCTGTGAAGCCATTGTGCTATCCACAATGCTACCGTGCTGCCTTGTTGTAGAGGAAAGGTTGGCTGGATCCATTTACCTGGAGGGAGCTTCAACCAAGATGTTGATCTTCTGCTGGATTTTTAAAACTGAAACTAAGATCAAACCTTCCTAGCTCTGCAGAACATTCCAGAGCGGTCAGCCCCAATCAGCATTGAGTATCAACTAAGGCCCAGCAATTTAAAACAGCTCATTGGCCACCAGCCAAATCCATCAAGAGGTGCCATTACTGATGTCAGACCAAACAGCAGATCCTAATGGAGCTTCCAGTTTTTGTAAATTAAAAGTAAGCTGCTTGGTCTTCAAGGTCACCCATGGACAAAAAATGTCAACAACAAACAGGTAACGGAAATTAAAAGGAAGAAAGGGGAACAGACAGTGTTTAAACAGAAGAATCCTTACAAGATGAAACAAACATTTTGAGTTAGCCGTGCTCAGCTACCACACCATATCATCGTATAACCGCTCAGCTACCCCTCTAAATCTTTCCTGAACAGCTTTTCCCCATGGGAGCTTTTGGTGGGGCATTGGCTAAGAACCCAATTTCCTTCCCTTCTCATCAAAGAAAAGCACTGCAGAAGCTGAAAATCTGAAATATAAACAGAAAATGCAGGATAAACTTTGGCAGCATCTGTGGAGAGAAAAAATAACTAATGTTTCCGATCTAAATGATCCTTCTACAGTTCTGTTGTTTTTCCTTCCTTTCCTCACACACTAACGCCAAGCATCACAGTAATAATAATAATCATTATTGTTGTCACAAATAGGCTTACATTAACACTGCAATGAAGTTACTGTGAAAATCCCCTGTTCAGGTACACTGAAAGAGCATTCAGATTGTCCAATTCACCTGACAAGCACGTCTTTCGGGACTTGTGGGAGGAAACCAGAGCACCTGGAGGAAGCCCACGCAGACACGGGAAGACCGTGCAGACTCCGCATCTCTGCGTAATAAAGCCTCGATTACACTCTACTCTCGTCGTGTCATAATTGATAGAGCATCAATTTATTATGCAGAGATTTTAAAACGATGGATCTCCGCATCAAGCTTAATCGCCTGCAGCTGCACCCTCAAGCAGACAACGCCAAATCGGCCTTCACACAGTGGCTAGCTTGCTTTGAGGCATACATCGAATCTGCTACTGGCCCACCCTCAGGGGGACAGAAGCTCCAGATCCTTCACACGCGGCTGAGCTCAGATATCTTTCCCGTCATCCGGGACACGCCGACCTACTCTGAGGCCATGGCGCTACTGAAGGAGAACTACACTCAGCAGACTAACAAAATCCAAGCCAGGAACCTCCTCTCCACGCGGCATCAACTCCCCGGTGAGACTGTGGAAGATTTTTGGCGTGCTCTGCAACTCCTAGTGAGAGACTGCGATTGCCAGGCCGTTTTGGCCACTGAACATTCTGACCTGCCACTTAGAGACGTGTTCGTTACAAGCATAGCGTTGGCCTACATCCGTCAGCGACTGTTAGAAGGGGATACCCTCGACCTCGTGGCGACCAGAACACTAGCAATCTCGCTCACAGTCGCCTCACGCAATATACAGGAATATGCCCCCGACCGCACGGCCCACCTCTCCTGGGCATCGTGGACTCCGCCAGTGAACACCCCACCAGCGACCTCTCCCAGCCAACCCCAGGTCTGCGCAGCAGCCAAACAACCCCTGGGGATCCAAGTGCTACTTCTGCGGACAGTCATAACACCCCCGACAGCGCTACCCGGCACGGAGCGTGCTCTGCAAAGCCTGCGGGAAGAATGGACATTTTGCTGTGTATCAGGCCCGCTCGGCCGCCGCTATTGCCCCGGCGCCCCCCATGCGCAACCCGCGGGCACTGCCATCTTGCTCGCCTCACACGTGCGGCCCGTGGGCGCCGCCATCTTGCCTGCCTCAGGACATGTGCGGCCCGTAGGCGCCGCCATCTTCCCCGCCTCAGGACCCCTGCTCTTTGGGCACCTCATCAATCTGCTCATCGCCTGCAACCACCGCCGACCAGCCACGTCTGGCCTCCATCACGATCGACCAGTCCCGACCGCACAACCTCACGACCGCGTCGACGACAGTGAAGGTCGACGGCCACAAGATATCCTGCCTTCTGGACTCTGGGAGCACTGAGAGCTTCATCCACCCCGATACGGTAAGGCGCTGCTCCCTCACGGTCCACCCCACCAACCAGAGAATCTCCCTGGCCTCCGGATCCCACTCTGTGGCAATCCGGGGGTACTGCACCGTCACCCTCACCATCCAGGGTGTAGAGTTCAGCGGCTTATGGCTCTACATCCTCCTCAACCTCTGCGCTGCCTTGCTACTCGGCCTGGACTTCCAGTGCAACCTCCAGAGCCCAACCCTGAAATTTGGAGGGCCCCTACCACCCCTTAATGTATGCGGCCTCACGACTGTTAAAGTCAACCCACCTTCCCTGTTTGCGAACCTCACCCCGAATTGCAAACCCGTCGCCACCAGGAGCAGACGGTACTGTGCCCAGGACAGAACCTTCATCAGGTCTGAGGTCTAGCAGCTGCTGCAGGAAGGTATTATCGAGGCCAGCAACAGCCCCTGAAGAGCCTGTGGTAGTGGTGAAAACTGGGGAGAAAAACAGGATGGTCGTTCACTACAGTCAGACCATCAATCGGTACACGCAGCTCGACACGTACCACCTCCCATGCATATCTGATATGGTCAATCAGATTGCACAGTACCTTGTCTTCTCGACAGTGGACCCGAAATCTGCCTACCACCAGCTCCCCATTCGCAAGGAGCACCGCCAGTATACCGCGTTTGAGGCGGATGGCCGCCTTTACCACTTCCTTAGGGTTCCCTTCGGCGTCACTAACAGGGTCTCGGTCTTCCAACGGGAGATGGACTGAATGGTTGACTGGTACGGACTGTGGGCCACTTTCCCGTACCTTGATAACGTCACCATCTGCGGTCACGACCAGCAGGACCATGACGCTAACCTTTCCAAATTTCTCCACACCGCCAAACTCGTCAACCTAACCTACAACAAGAAGTGCGTGTTCAGCACGGACCGATTAGCCATCCTCGGCTATGTGGTTCAGAACGGAGTTCTAGGACCCGACCCCGATCACATGCGCCCCCTCATGGAACTCCCCCTCCCTCACTGCCCCAAGGCCTTCAAGTGGGCCTGGGGCTCCTCTCGTACTACGCCCAGTGGGTCCCTAACTATGCGGACAAGGCCCGCCCACTCATCTATTCCACCGTTTTTCCCCTGACGGCCGAGGCTCACCAGGCCTTCAACCGCAGCAAGGCTGACATCGCCAAAGCCGCGATGCATGCGGTCGACGTGACGCTCCGCTTCCAAGTCGAGAGCGATGCATCGGACTTCGCTCTGGCCTCCATCCTCAACCAGGCAGGCAGACCCGTGGCATTCCATTCCATACCTTCCATGCCTCTGAAATTCGGCACTCCTCTTGAAAAGGAGGCCCAGGCTACCGCTGAAGCTGTGCGGCATTGGAGGCATTACCTGGCCGGCAGGAGATTCACTCTCTTCACTGTCCAACGGTAAGTTGCCTTCATGTTCAACAACACGTAGCGGGGCAAGATCAAAACTGATAAAATCTTGAGGTGGAGGATCGAACTCTCCACCTACAATTACGAGAATTTGTATCGCCGCGGTAAGCTCAACGAGCCTCCCGATGCCTAATCCCGAGGTACATGTGCCAGCGCCCAAGTGGACCGACTCCGCACCCTGCATGACGATCTCTGACACGCAGGGGTCACCCGCTTTTGTCACTTCATAAAGGCCCATAATCTGCCCTATTCCATCGAGGAAGTCAGGGCTATCACCAGAGACTGCCAGGTCTGCGCGGAGTGTAAACCGCACTTCTACCGGCCAGACCATGCGCGCTGGGTGAAGGCCTCCAGCCCCTTTGGACGCCTCAGCGCAGACTTCAAAGGGGCCCTCCCCTCCACCGACTGCAACACATACTTTCTCAATGTGGTCAACGAGTACTCAAGATTCCCCTTCGCTATCCCATGCCCCGACATGATGTCTGCCACCGTCATCAAAGCCCTCAACACCATCTTCGCTCTGTTTGGTTTCCCCGCTTGCGTTCACAGCAACCGGGGTTCCTCATTTATGAGCGATGAGCTGTGCCAGGGCATTGCCTCGAACAGGACGACCAGCTATAACCCGTGGGGAAACGGGCAGGTTGAGCGGGAGAATGGGATGGTCTTGAAGGCTGTTCAGCTGGCCCTACGGTCCAGAAATCTCCCGGCCTCCCACTGGCAGGAGGCCCTCCCCGACGCCCTTCACTCCGTTCGGTCGCTCCTGTGCACTGCGACTAACGAAACTCCCCATGACGTCTCTTTGCCTTCCCTAGGAAGTCCACCTCTGGGGTTTCGCTCCCAACATGGCAGGCAGCTCCAGGACCCGTTCTCCTCTGCAAGCAGGTGTGGCTCCACAAGGCAGACCCGTTGGTTGAGAGGGTGCAGCTACTCCACGCGGACCCACAGTACGCCTACATAGCGTATCCCGACGGCCGTCAAGACACAGTCTCCCTCAGGGACCTGGCACCAGCTGGGTCCCCACACACCCCCCCCTCTGCCCTGGTGCCACCCTCCCTCCCCCTGGTGCACCCCACCACAGCCCCCGCTACAGGACGATCCGCCCTCCCCTTGGTCCCACCCGGGGATGAAGATGAGGTCGACACACTTGCAGAGTCACCGTCGACCGAACTGATGCCTGAATCGCCACCACAACTGCGGTGCTCGCAGCGCCGGATCAAGGCGCCCGACCGTCTAAATTTGTAACCTCTTTCTTAAATTTTAATCAACCTGTATGTACATAGTTTCCACCCCCGCTGGACTCTTTTTTAACAGGGGGTGAATGTGGTAGTCACCACTGTTGTATTGTGTATACTGCATACGAGGGTATTGCGATAAGGCCTCTGTACTCCAGGTACAGGCAGAGTAGGCAGAGTATAAATGTGTGGGCTCTCCGAGCTGCAGCCATTTCAGCAGCAGCTGCAGGAGGCTCCACATCTCTGCGTAATAAAGCCTCGATTACACTCTACTCTTGTCTTGTCGTAATTGATAGTGCATCAATACCGTAATGGAAATAATATCTTGTCCAGAATAAACTGGTATCATCTGAAGAAAACTGGATGATTTGGTTTTGATGAACAAGAGGCTGATTGGGCTGAATACCCTGATCCTCAGGAGGAAACTGTGACTACAGAACCAATAATGATGGAAACAAGATATGATGACCCTCAGAAAATGAGTTCAGAGAAAACAGATCCTCAACAGCCTCAAAAAGAATCATTACACATTCAGGGAGATTGGGGAAATGATAAAAAAAGTTATCCCTTTAAAAGCAGATACTTTTGAGGAGAGTATAGGTAGATGTGTATGTAGCTTGCAGAGATAAAAACTTGTGGGGAGACCTAGAGTAAAAGGTTAATTCTAATCCACTTTAACAATAGCTACTGAGAATGTGTGTAAGGAGCTATGTGATGAAAATGTCACACAGGAGAGACAGAGGAGAATCTGAGAGACAAACAGTGGCTCTGCCCTAGTGCTTTGTTCTCCCGTACAAAGTGTTTTAAAAATGTTTTTATTGAGTTTTTAATATGCAAAATAAATATATATATGAACAAACAGTGGAAGTTAAAAAAGGGAAAATAAGAAATAGAATAAAACTATTTACACATAGATTGACTCCAACAATTTACATAGGCAGCATGGGCAACACGGTAGTACAGTGGCTAGCCCTGTGGCTTCACAACGCCAGGGTCTCTGTTCAATTCCTAGCTTGGGTCACTAACTGCGCAGAGTCTGCATGTTCTCCCCGTGTCTGCGTGGGTTTCCTCCGGGTGCTCCGGTTTCCTCCCACAGTCCAAAGACGTGCAGGTTAGGTGGATTGGCCACGCTGAATTGCCCTTTGTGTTCAAAAAGGTTAGGATAAAGATAAAGATAAATTCGCTTATTATCATGAGTAGGCTTCAATGAAGTTACTGTGAAAAGCCCCTAGTCGCCACATTCCGGCGCCTGTCCGGGGAGGCTGGTACGGGAATCGAACCGTGCTGCTGGCCTGCTTGGTCTGCGTTAGAAGCCAGCGATTTAGCCCAGTGAGCTAAACCAGCCCCTAAGTTACTGGGGTACTCCTTATTTTACTCCTTACAGTGTTTGCCGTGGTGATTGTGGTCATCTGCATTTCACTTCCCACCAGTTTTCCCTTTGCTTTTCTTCACATTGGTTCAGCTTTTCTTGTTGGGCTTGGTTGAGTTCCATGTTCTCCCAACCCTCCTTTCCTTACTGTGTCGTGTGCATGATGTGGAGATGCCGGCGTTGGAATGGGGTGAGTACAATAAGAAGTCTTACAACACCAGGTTAAAGTCCAACATGTTTGTTTCAAATCCCTAGCTTTCGGAACACTGCATCTCAATCAGGTGAATGAAGAGGTAAGTTCCAAAGACATATATATAGACAAAGTCAAAGATACAAGACAATGCTTTGAATGTGAGCATTTGCAGGGAATTAAATCTTTACAGATCCAGAGAGAGGGGTAATCCCAGGTTAAAGAGATGTCAATTGTCTCAAACCAGGACAGTTGGTAGGATTTCACAAGCCGAGGCCAGATGGTGGGGGGTGAATGTAATGCAACATGAAATTAAATTAAATGAAAATTGCTTATTGAAATGAAATGAAATGAAAATCGCTTATTGTCACAAGTAGGCTTCAATGAAGTTACTGTGAAAAGCCCCTAGTCGCCACATTCCGGCGCCTGTTCGGGGAGGCTGGTACGAGAATTGAACCGTGCTGCTGGCCTGCCTTGGTCTGCTTTAAAAGGCAGCGATTTAGCCCAGTGTGCTAAACCAGCCCCAGTATTGTCACAAGTAGGCTTCAATTAAAGTTACTGTGAAAAGCCCCTGGTCATCACATTCCGGCGCCTGTTCGGGGAGGCTGGTATGGGAATTGAACCTTGCTGCTGGCCTGCCTTGTTCTGCTTTAAAAGCCATCAATTTAGCCCTGTGCTAAACCAGGACATGAATCCAAGGTCCGGTTGAGGCCGTACTCATGTGTGCGGAACTTGGCTATAAGTTTCTGTTTGGTGATTCTGCGTTGTCGCGCGTCCTGAAGGCCGCCTTGGAGAACGCTTACCCGGAGATCAGAAGCGAAATACCCTTGACTGCTGAAGTGTGTCGTGGGCAGCATGGTAGCATAGTGGTTAGTACTGTTGCTTCACAGCACCAGAGCCTCAGGTTCGATTCTCAGCTTGGGTCACTTTATGTGCGAAGTCTGCGCGTTCTCCCCGTGTCTGCATGGGTTTCCTTAGGGTGCTCCGGTTTCCTCTCTCAAGTCCCAAAAGACGTGCTATTAGGCAATTTGGACGTTCTGAATTATCCCTCTGTGTACCCGAACAGGTGCCAAAGTGTGTTGACTGGGGACTTTTCCCAGTAACTTCATTGCAGTGTTAATGTAAGCATACTTGTGACAATAAAGATTATTATTATGCTCCCTCCTGATCTTTGGCTTCCTCGTTGTTGGCTACAAACAGGTCCTGGAATAACTGAATGAATGGCTTCCACGTTTTGTGAAAGTCTTCTTCCAACCCTCGGATGGCAAATTTAATTTTCTCCATTTGGAGAAATTCCGATAGGCCAAACAGTTAGCCTGCAGCTGGTGACTGCCAGCCGAGCGGGATTCTCCCACCAACTTGGACATTGCCTCGAAGAAGGCCATCGAGAACCCAGTGAGCCTGGGACAAAGCCAGAACATGCTTCCTTGGCACCATTCGCATCTATCCTCCACCTGCAGAAAGGACCTGCTCACTCAGGTTCTGGTTAAGTGGGCTCTGTGCACCACTTTTAACTGCATTAGGCTTAGCCTTGTGCATGTGGAGGTAGAGCTGACCCTATGCAGTGCTTCACTCCAGAGTTCCCATCCTATTAAAAACCCCAAGTCCTCCTCCCATTTCTCCTTCGTCTCGTCCAGTTGTGTGTTGGCCCCCTTAGCAGTCCCCCGTACATGTCACCACAGACCTCTTTCCCTAAGCTGTCTGTGTCCAACAGCTCCTCGAGCAGTGATTGTTGTGGTGGTTGTGGGTACGTCCTTGTTTCCCTTCGTAGGATGTTTTTGATTTGTAGGTACCTAAGTTTGTTTCCCCCCGTCAGCTGGAGTCTTAGCTCCTCAAGCGTTGTTAACTTGTTGTTGATGTAGAAATCCTTAAGTGTCAATGTTCCCCTGTCCTGTCTTCATCTTTTGAACGTGGCATCCATTGTTGCTGGCGTGAACCTGTGGTTATTGCAGATGGGGGCTTTATTGGACATTTTGGTAATCCAAAATGCTGTCCACGACCGATGTGTTGCTACCAACACTGGGCTCAATACCTTACATATAAGTACATAAGTATTTGAATAAAGGTTGCTTTGAAAAAGAATCCATGCATCCAGCCAATTGGTACGATGAAACTAAATGGGAACAAAGTCCCATAGCATGCGCGTTAAGCCATGTGTTTCTGACCGCTTGCAGCTCCGAGAAACACACTATCTAATTTTGGTTGTGTTAGATAGGGAGTTTTAGTGGGTAATGTGCAGCTGAGGCTGAATATAACCCCGTTTTGTGCACTGAGGAACTCCTCTCGCCAGAACTCCTCATTGTAGCGAGACATCGGGATGCCATTTAAAAATGGCGCCCTGATCTCTGGAGCCGCCGACGTGGCCGCCAACATGACTGCCAACCCCCCAAGCCCCAACTAACTATGAGGGCCCCCCAGGCAGGGCATCCCCGGCCTGATCACCACCGTGCAGAAAATGCTAGCTTGGCACCTTGGCAGTGCTAACCTTGTACTCTGGCAGCATTCCTGCCAGCTGTGTCACCTGGACACCTTGGCAGTGCCAAGCTGGCACCCAGTTCGCACTTCCAGCGTGCCGCAGGGCATACGCCTCGAGGCCTCTGATGTCCTGGGAGACCCCCATGAGTGCTATTCCATCCGGCCCTCCTTGACATTCAACCAAAATCTCCGAAGCAAAGGAATAGATCCCAATGTCTCAGTACCTCGGGAAATGGCATATTAGAGTGAGACTAGCTGCCCACAATTGCCGGGATTCTCAACGCAACGAGTCGCAAGATCACATTAGATCCCACGAGGCATTGCAAGCCGGGGAGATCCTGGGATCAGGGTCTCCTGGCTTCAATCGGCCACGTTGTGGTGTGGCATGCTGCTTTTTGGCGTAGCATGGCTGTTCAATCGTGCCCATTGTCTTGTTCAGAGTAAGACACTCTGACCCAACAATGGCAGATAAATCACTTGTCCCCAACTATATTTGTTAATTTGGGCTATATTTTGGCTGGTTTAGCACAGAGGGCTAAACAACTGGCTTGTAATGCAGAACAAGGCCATCAGCGCGGGTTCAATTCCCGTACCGGCCTCCCCGAACATGCGCCGGAATGTGGCGACATAGGGCTTTTCACAGTAACTTCATTGAAGCCTACTTGTGACAATAAGCGATTATTATTATTACAGAAGAAATGGAACATGCAAGTACAGAAGCTGAAGAGAAAAAATAGAATTAAATTTTGGGACAGCAAGAAAACTAAAAGAAACACATAGGATTGTTGTAAAATGTCATTTGGATTGGATTTGTTTATTGTCACCTGTACCGAGGTACAGTGAAAAGTATTTTTCTGCAAGCAGCTCAACAGATCATTACGTACATGGGAAGTAAATGGAATAAAAGAAAAAACATAATAGGGCAACACAAGGTATACAATGTATCTTATGTATACAAGGTATACATAAGCACCGGCATCAGATGAAGCATACATGGTGTAGTGTTAATGAGGTCAGTCCATAAGGGGGTCATTTAGGAGTCTGGTAACAGCGGGGAAGAAGCTGTTTTTGAGTCTGTTCGTGCGTGTTCTCAGACTTCTGTATCTCCTGCCTGATAGAAGTAGTTGGAAGAGTGAGTTAGCCAGGTGGGAGGGGTCTTTGATTATGCTGCCCGCTTTCCCCAGGCAGCGGGAGGTGTAGATGGAGTCAATGTATGGGAGGCAGGTTTGTGTGATGGACAGGGCGGTGCTCACGAATCTCTGAAGTTCCTTGCGGTCCTGGGCCGAGCATTTGCCATACCAGGCTGTGATGCAGCCAGATAGGATGCTTTCTGTAGTGCATCTGTAAAAGTTGGTAAGGGTTAATGTGGACATGCCAAATTTCCTTAGTTTCCTGAGGAAGTATAGGCGTTGTTGTGCTTTCTTCGTGGTAGCGTCGACGTGGGTGGACCAGGAGAGATTTTTGGAGATGTGCACCCCCTAGGAATTTGAAACTGCTAACCATCTCCACCTCGGCCCCGTTGATGCTGACAGGGATGTGTACAGTACTTTGCAGCTCTTTAGTTTTGCTGGCATTGAGGGAGAGATTGTTGACGCTGTACCACTCCACTATGTTCTCAATCTCCCTCCTGTATTTTGACTCGTCGTTGTTCGAGATACCACCCACTATGGTCGTATTGTCAGCAAACTTGTAGATGGAGCTGGAACCAAATTTTGCCATGCAGTCATATGTATACAGGGAGTAGAATAGGGGGCTAAGTACGCAGCCTTGCGGGGCCCCTATTGAGGATTATTGTGGAGGAGGTGTTGTTGTTCATTCTTACTGCGGTCTGTTAGTCAGAAAATCGAGGATCCAGTTGGAGAGTGGGGAGCCAAGTCCTAGGTTTTGGAGTTTTGATGTCATATTTGAAATTTAGGGATCACAGCCTGCCATCAATGGATGGGAAGTGTGTCCTGCAATTCAGTCTCCGTTTCACTTTGGCCTGTGAGCAGAACACAGCACACTCAGCCCTGCTGCTGATGTCTTCAAGCATTCTATTCATGTATATATATTCTCATGTGCCTCGTCTTAATAAATGACCCCACAGTATTTTTTTCACCATCCTTTATGAGTACTTTTCAATCATTATAAAAGCACAAGAATGAATCATGCCACCCTGATGATGAAGTATTACAGACATATCAAACAAGCTGCGGGAAGCTTTCACAGAAAAGCAGAGGAGGGCTCTCCACTGGCCAACATTTATTACTCAACCAACATCACTAAAAACACATTATCTGACCATTATCACATTGTTTTGTATGGGACGCAGCTGTTTGAAAATTAGCTATCTATGTCTCCTATATTACAATAGCATCTACACTTTGAAATTACTTCATTGACCATTAGGTGCTTTAGAACACTTTGGTGGTGTGAAAGGTATCATATAAGTGCAAGTCATTATTTCCTTCATTTGTTCCAGTCATCGCCAAACCCATTCGGTATGGTTTTTGTGATATTACAAATCTTCACATGAGAATGCAGAGCTGAAGAGAAATATAGCACATATGCATACAATGCTCTGAATGATTATGTACATAAGTTACGAGCAGAACTGCTGAAATATGCTAAAACTGTTGCCATTCAGTATGCTATAATCTGTCACAGTGTTACTTACATTTTCACAAAAAACAGGCATTCAAAGTCAGTACTCAACAAAGTCTGAGTATTAAATGTGATGTGCATTGGACACTCATTGTGATGCATCAAAATTATCTTTTCTAAAATAAACCAGGAACTGGCTGTTGCAGGCATAATTCATCATAAACCAGTGACTGTAGCAATGAAAAGTGTCTTGGCACGACCATCGTATGCAAAATACGGGCAGTGTTCTGCAGCAACAACAGTTGTTTAAGCGCTTGATGAAATCTTACATTGATTCTCAATTAAAAAATGTATCAATTAAAGAGTTAAGTTCCAGCTCTTGAATAAGAACATTCTTCACTTCATGCTGTTCTTCACATAATAGCTATGACACTGAAGCTCAGTTCAATGATAGCTCATATAGAATAATAATGGTAGGTGAGAAGCTACAAAATGTATTTTATTCTCTTTCATATTCTGTTCTAAATGGTTCCAAATGTCTGCCTATGATTTTTGGAAAAAAAGGCAAAAATGTGTGATTATTCCTCTTACACTACATTTTCCATTCAAGCACATAAATACTTGAAAGCTTTATTTTTTTTTAATACTCCCAGTGCAAGATGAATAATTTTGAGATATCATGGACCCTGGATTTTAAGTCATCGCAAACTCAGAGTCACAACTGAAACTACATTTACTCCTGAATTATAGGACGACAACCTGTACCGCTGACACTAGAACCCTCTTGAGGCCTGTGATGTGAATTTCTCCTCATACCTTTACAAAAACATACTCAACTGTTTCACAAAATGGGAATATACATATATTTCTAACGATAAAAAGGATGGACAATACAATTAAATCGAACTGAATGAATTTGATCAGACATAACAAACACACTAGAATTATCACAGAAATGGTTGTAATGATGTTGATTACATCCTGGTAACAAATTGGAGTATCATCCCAACATGTTACTAGGATGTATATGTTTATCAAAACAATGTATACATTAATTCCCTACTTCTCTACTTAAGAATGAATTAAATACACATAGATTATTGTCTGAATTTAACTTATAAATGGAAATAGATGCTTTCTTTTTAATATTACAATATTCATTCTTGTTACTTGTTTTGCTTTCATGTGCATTGACATCCTTGTGCAGTTTTGTCCTGTATTATTTACTATTAATCGGCCTCTGTTGAATTATAATCAGGCAAAGCCTCAGAACATGTTGGAAACATATTTTGAAAAGATAAAAACACTGTGCTAGTCTATTTCAGATTTGCTCAATGTACCTAGAATTCATCTCATCATCAGCTGCTTTGTTTTTTTAAATTAACTGTACTGGGGACTAGGTAATTCAGTGGGTCAAGGACCCATGTTCAGATCCAGCCCAGGCAGATTTAATGTAATATTCTTCTTGCTGTCAGCGATAAAATTCCTAATGAACTGAGTTTGACCGAATTCTGGGCAGGCATAAGTCTGCAAGCCCAAATTTGACAGTGAATTGTCAACCTGACTAAGAAAGGCAATAAACATGGTTAGTATGGGAAATGGAAATGTCATACTGATGAAGCATGAAGCGCTCGTCTGATGTTCAATTTAAGATGGAGCAGTTTTGAGGCAGTTTGAACCTATATCTGAACGTGGTGTCAATTGTGGCTTAGTGGCAGTCAACGTGCATTTATTCGGGTCATATCTTGCAGCTTCAAATCCAACTCGAGAGCTTGAACCTGACCCTCGAGTGCTACACAGTTGAAGGTGCAGCCTTTCAGATGTAATGTTGAACTGAGGTCCTGCCTGCTCTCCCAGATGGACATAAAGATCCACGGCAGGTGAAAAGTGACTTGAACATTTGCGGCAGGAAATTGGCTTAGTTATTCATTGCTGGTGTGCTTAAATCATTATTGAGCCTTGATCCCCTCATCCAAAAACTGATCACTGTTCCAGGATCACCCAGAATTAAAGGTAGCTGTCGACTCCGTGATCAGGAAATGCCATTCCATTACACTCCTGACTTGTGCCTTGTGGATGCTGGCCAGGCTTTGGGAGTCAGGAGATGAGTTACCCACTGCAGAATTCCCAGCATCAGGCCTGCTCTTGTAGCCACATTATTTGTATGTTTGGTTCAGTTATAATAATTAAAATAATCATCATCATTTATTGTCACAAGTAGACTTCAATGAAGTTACTGTGAAAATCCCCTCGTCACCACATTCCGGCACCTGTTCGGGGACGCCGGTACTGGAGGCCAGTTCAGTTTCTGGTTAACGGTAATACCCAGCATATTGACAGTGGGAAGATTCGGCGATGGTAATGCCATTGATTGTCAAGTGGTGATGGTTAGCTTCTGTCTTGTTGGAGATGATCATTGTCGGGTACTTGTGAGGTGCAAATGTTATTTGTCATTGATCAGCCCAAGGCTGAGTGTTGTCCAGGTCTTGCTGCACATGGACACAGGCTGCTTCAGTATCTGAGGAGTTGTGAATTGTACTGAATATGCTGCAATCATTCACGAGCATTCCTACTTTTAATCTTATAGGATTATATAATTCCCATTTCTAATCTTAAAGGATTATTCTAAGGATTTAGTTGCAGGAATAAGTCATTTGGCCCTTTCTAACCTGCTCCACCATTCGTTATGATCATGGTTGATCTGATTGGGGACGAAGCACCAAGACGTGGAACCTCTGCTCCACCATGCCAGAAACATGAATTGCAATCAGGCGGAGAATTGCGAGTAATCAAAAATCAAGGTTTGCACCTGGCACCGATTCCGATGCCATGTTCCAGTGCCTTGCTGGCGGCGATATCGATGTTTGCACCCTGTGCTGGCGGACCGATGCAAAATGGCGAAATCGCATTCAGCAATCAGCCAGAGAATTAAAGTTCCCAAACAAATCAGGGGCAGTGCTGCTTTCGTGATGCTCCGCCCCCTCCAAAGCAGCATTCTCTCCGAGTATGCCGCACAACGTATCGATGGCCTCAGGACATTGTCTGATGCTCCGCCCCCGACCAGCTGAGTTCCCGATGGCGTGGATCTCTCATGGTCTCATCCGTCAGGAACTCGGTGTGGCAGTTGCGGACTCAGTCCAGCGCAGTCGGTGGAGGACGAATCCACAGGCAGGGGGGACTTTGCCAGGGGCTGAGGACACTGTGGGGGGGGTGATCCGGGGTGCTCGACCCAACCAAAGGGGCGGCACTATTTCACAGGCTGGGTCGACAGGTGGCCGACGCTATGTTGCACCGTGCGGCCGCTGCAGGCCAACCCCGTGCGAATGCACGGTCACGAACCCAGAAATTCTCCGGAACGTATCGGCTGCTAGAGCTGGGTACTCTACGCTGCCTTGATGCTAACCCCCAGCCAAACAGTGGATTAGTAGCCATTTTACGCCATTTATTCTGTCGTAAAACGCCACTGTTGCCCCGCTGGCATTGGGATATAGCCTCAAAGTCAGAGAATCCAGCCCAGGGTGACCCTCTCAGGACCAGAGTGACTTGGCTCAGACTGCCATTGCTGAAGTTTATCTTTTAAATGGACCCATTTGGTGATACATGGATTCCTTGTCTGATCACATTGCTGGGTGCTGCCTGTGTCCTTTCAAGGCTCAGAAGGCCTCTGGTCATCTGGGAACCCACCCAGGCTAATGCTCGAGATACCCTCATATCCTAGTTGTTTCAACATGTGGATGGGCATGGCCATGCTCAATCAGTGGCCCACCATGTGTTTGCACCCCTCAGAAATGCTGCCCCATTGCAGGGGAGCAGGGGAACAGCAGAGCTCACCCAACCAGAGAACACCTGCACAGTGGCCTTTGAAGCCCTCATTAATTCTCTTCCCGTCTTAGGGCTGTGGTGATATGCATTACTGTAGATACACAAGGGGTTAATGTAAGTACACGTAGACTAGCTAGACACTAGAGGGAGCACCAGAGACATGACACACAACCAATAGGTCAGTAAGATAGGACACGACCAATGGGCATCCACGATACACACAGAGGTGACACTACCACAGGGGGGGCATTACACCAATCCATATATAAAGGACACAGCACACATGATCTTCCTCTTTCCAGTGGAGACACTTAGTGAGTACAGAAACAGGGTTGATTCAACATCACACCCACCATGTGGATTGTAGCAGACTGGTTCGTCAGTCTGAGTAGCTATAGAAGTATTAACAGGAGTGGCGAACCCGAGTAGGAGAATTGTAAATAGTTTAATAAATGTGTTGAAGTTATCTCCATGTCTGAACCTTCCTTTGTCAGAGTGAACATCAAGGAAGCTGCTTATGCTACGCCAAGAGCATAACAAGACAAGGGCAGACATTTTGCCAGTGACCCCCTCCCTTCCAGATCACCAGCTGTCTCCTCCTGCTGAGGCTGGCAGCGCTGACTACCTCTGCCACCAGCTCCCAGGTGATGTTCAGAAGGGCAGCTTTGAGTCTGCGGCCTATCGTGGGGAACAAGGTGTCGCTCTGCTCCTCACTGGCTGGAGCTGTGGGTCTAACTCGCATGCCCAATCTCGGGGACCAGGTCTTCTGTGAGACACCTTCGTGGCTGCAGTGAGTGTGTAGTAAGTGTAATGCCCAAAAAACAGCTCCAGCTGCCAGCTCTTTGGCACTAACTCCAGTCCCAGTGGTTACAACGCCCGTTTGGCTAGATTGCATGCTATTCAGGTCCGATGGCAAAAATTAGGGTTAGATTCTCTGCTTCGCGACGCTGGAATCGTGAATTGCATTGAACATGGAATCGGGCAACTGCTGGAAATTCGAGGTTGGTTGCGGGCACCGAACCGATCGCCATGCTCCACTGCCCTGTGGTGGCATCAAAGAACTCACGCCCTACGCCGATGTCGGCATGCAATCCAGCATTTTCATGTGTTAGCCTATCGTTAGTGTGTTTGGTCTAAGATCTCCCGGCCTCCACGATGATCCGTCCCGGTCAGGCGAAAGTGTCACTAGCACTGTTCACTTGTGTGGTTTAAAAACAGGGACCGGCGCCTTGGTTGCTAAGGCGCCTTGGTTGCTAAGGGAGAGAGAGGAGGTATGAAAAGTTTCCAAGCTTGCAATAGTGGGCTGACAGTTGGTGCCACTGGCTGGGGGGGCATCTGCCAAAGTCGGGGGGAGTAGCAGGGACCAACTCGGAAATGGTCCTGGGTTCGGGGTGTCCGCCACTGGCTTCGGGGTGGCCAAGGATGGACCGCCATTGTAGAAGCCGGCAAAGCAGCCACTTGGCTGCGTATTCCGCCGACTGTTCACTGTGTCCCTGTAACTGTGCAGAACGCCAATGGTCATATGGGTGCCCCCCCCAGACCATTCCCCCCCCCACCGCCCGTGAACCTTCCCACCCGAGCTGACCCAGCAACGGGATGGGCATGGCCATGTGCAACCTCTTGCACACCAGGTGCTGCCACTCCTCAATGCACTCATCTGAAAAGCAGCCCTACTGCAGGGGAAAGAGCAGAGCTCCCTCGAACAGCTGACATTAGCACTGTGGCCTTTGTCACCCTCCCTGGCACACTGCCCCTCACAGGGCTGAGGCCCCACCAGTAATACTATCAGCTTGTGAACTCCACAGGACCACCAGTTGTCTCCAAGCCCTGCCTGCCTACTGTGCCCTGCTCCATCCATCCTGATCCTGGTCAGGCACAACCTGTGTTCCACACACAGGATCCCACAGCACACTGCCCACACGAATACTACAAAGCATGGAGGTGGTCAGTGCCACAAGGTGACACCCTCAACCACAACCCAATGCCATCCTACTAGTGGGGTATCACACGGCACCCAAGAGACACCCACAGTAAACCCCGCTGAAGGGCACAGGACAGGGTCTGCAGAGCATATCTCTGACATAGCTAGAACCAGCCACCAGTACCCATGCTGGCAGTAGTGGCTGACGGCATTCGAGGCTCCCCTGTGCCAGGCACCGATGGGGCCAGGGTGCAGTGTGGAAGGCAAGGTGTTGGCGGGAATGGCCGGAGGATGGGGCGTGCTTTTGGGAGGGGAGTGACATGCGGAGGCTGAGCTGTAGTGCAGCCCAGGGCTGTAGTGTAGCCTTTGGATTTGGATGGGCATGGGAGTACTCATTATACTACCATTTCTGCCACTGCATCTGGATGAAGAACTTGTTGTCGAAGGTGAAGACGTTGTGATCCAGAATGAAGGGGATGAGTTGCAGAATTGTGTCTGGAGATTGGCAGTTGTCAGTGTTGAGTACTGAGGCCGTTGCAAGCAATGCCGTCGTCATGGAGGATGCTGGTTTGGAGTGCCAGACGTCCATTGTGACGAGGAATGTTCCTGGTTCAACTGGTCCATGGGTGCTGAGTTTCTGTAGGAAGTCCATCGTGTCGCGACAGAAGCTGGGCGTACCTTGTACGATGGGTTTCAAGATGCCCTCGATGGAGCCAGAGAGGTTCCACACAGGGTCCCCTTGACCTAAGCAGTGATGCCCACATCCGTAAATGAATTTTTTAAAAATGGAAATGATCAGACTTTGCAGGTTCCTGAATGGGCGGCCCCCATTGTCCCTGTGCTAAATCTAGACATCTCGGTTAGAATATGTGGGAATCACAAGCTTATGATAAACCAGACAGATCAAATGGACAAATACCTAATTCCGACTGAAGCAAAAGAAATGCACTTTTCAAGCTAGTGAGCTCACTTACCTAGGGTTCGAAGTGGACTCAAAAGGCCTTCAATTACTCATAGACAAGGTGAGAACCATAAGAGAAGACCCGGCATTTCAGCAGAATTAAAGTCCTTCCTGGGGATGGCAAACTACTATGGTAATTTTATCCCTAAACTAGCAACAATATTGACACCACTACACTTGCTCTTAAGAAAACACTAGCAGAGGAATTCTCCATCTGCAGGATCCTCTGGTCCACCGGCAGTGCACACATACACTCGAGTTTCCCAACGCCGTGGGATGGCCACAATGGGAAATCCGATTGGCCGGCTGCAGGAATGGAGAATCCCGTTGCCAGTGGGGACGCCGCACAGGAAAACATGGCTGGGGGACTAAGAATCCCGCCCCAGCTGTTGGAAGGAATAACAGGAGCTGGCCTTCCAACAGGTGAAGCAGGCCTTACAGTCCATTGAGTCTATTGCTTCACTTTGACTCAGGTAAGCCAATCATCTTACTTGCAATGCATTACCTACAAGAATTGGGTGGTCCTATCCCATAAAATGGAAGATGGCCCACAAAGGCCAATTGCCCTCACCTGCAGAACACTTTCGATGCTGAGCGAAAATATGCACAGATTGAGAAAGAAGGCTTTGCTGTAATCCATTGCGTCAAGAAATTTCACCAGTATGTCTATGGGCGATACTTCATAATAACTGACCACCAGACCCTATTGGGGCTCCTCCCTGAGGACAAGTGATACTTCCAATCACTTCTGCCGGTGTACAACAATGGTCTTTGTTGCTGGCGGCCTACGATTACATATTTCAAACACTGTGCGCTGAGTTTGTTTCCAAGGAACCTGACACCACCACTGGTGCCTCAAGAGATCATCCTGGCACTAATGGTCTTAACACTTTGCCAGCATGGTCAGGGCATACAAAGAACTGGGCACAACATGATCCAACCCTGTCCAAAGTGAGCGCGTGATCTTAATCGGATGGCACCAGTGATATACCTGACCAGTTAAGGGCGTGCAGAATGGCTGGAGAATCAAATTTTATGACAGAATCGGGGCGTCGCCATATTGGCGATGCTCCACCCCCTCCAAAGTGGCATACTCAAAGAATAGGCCATGCCACGTATCGACAGCCTCAGGATATTGCTGTTGGAGCTGAGGATGAGAATAGCTTTGAGTATCCCGTAGATGGTAGGTCTGTGATCTGTCCTGGTGTCCCCTCCCCAGGCAGTTTCTTCTCTTCCTTTCCTCCCAGCCAGGGAGGGGGTGTTGGTTCTGGTACTGGCTTGACATGGTAGGTGGGTGGGGTCCCCGGGATGGCCTCCCTCCCAGGGCATCCATGATGTGGGGTGTCTTGACGATGCTGAGTTTCCCCATTGGCTAGCAGCCAATTATATGTCCTTTCTTGTTGGGTGGGGGAAGGAGGGAGGAGCACCTTGTCCTGACTGGACTGAGTTGGTGTCACCTTGGCGGGGTATAAGGGTTGGAGCTGTGTAGAAGTTCCTGGGGTGAGATTCTCCTGAGTCTTTTGCAATGGCACTGGGCTAGGCCAGGCATGGCATCATGGTCGTATGCTGTTGCCACCAAGGAATGGGGGTGTCTTTTTTCAAGGCACCCGCAATGTGGAGCCTGGTGTGGCTGGGTCTGGTACTTGGGTGAACAATAATGGACGGAGCAAACATTGTACCTGAAATTTATCCTTTTTCCTCGGGTAGGAAGGAGGTCTGTGGTTCAGTTGGCAGCTCTCATCCATTTTGAGTACCTTGGTGGTATCCCAGGCCAATCTGTTATCCAACGATTAGTTCTGATAGTTCTTGCTCTTTCTCTTCTCCTTTTGTTATGTATCTGGGGATACATTCCTGCGGGTTATAGCCTCAGTGATGTGTAGTGATGTCAACAGAGTGCTTGCCCAGGCTTTGAGGATATCACCATCTTGACTGTATGAGCAAAACAACTTATTAAATCTCTCATCACGTTTTTACAAGAATCCAGACTGTGGGCACCTTCATATCTTTTCTCTTTGCGGCAACAAGAAATAAACACGTTCTTCTGTATGAAGAGGCCCTGGAGATGTGGCTTCTGCTGAGTCCATCATTTTGTTTCTTGTTCTTGGTTTTCACCTGACCTACTTGTAGTGATGTTAAGATGGTGGGTCTTGGTGCCAAGGGAAATGAGCTGGTCTTTTTTGTGCATGGTCTTGTGGTGGGTACTGCCCCTTTTTCCTGAGAAGTCCTGGTTTGTCAAGGTGGGTTCCCTTGTGGTGGGGGGTTGAGGGCAGGCTGGCCCTAAAGTGGGGAGGGGGGGGTGGGGATGACATATGCCCCCTCCTCTCTGAGACACAAGTCTCCATTCTAGTTGGGTCCTAATGATATCCTTCTTGGCCTCGAGCCTCAGGCTATTCTGGTGTCCTGCTGAGGGTGTGTGTCATTGATTGATGGTCCGTAGGCCTGGGTTTGAAGTTTTAAGGTCTGAGGACTGAGATTTCTTTGGACCTATGCTACCTGGTCTTCTCCTTGTGGCCTGGTAGTTATGTGATGGTTGTCTACTCTGGACCTAGATTGCGTTGGGTGTCAGTCCCCCTTAGCACTGGGGTTCTTAAGGTTTTTATTCCTTTGTTATTTTGTTTGAAATATGATGTAATTCTATGTTGTTGACTATAAGACTGTATCCCTGCTTTAGTGCAGATCGATTTTGTAACCGTGGAGGGATTTTGTCCTTGACTCATTCGTCTTATTTCTTCCTATGTAACAATGACTTTTGTTTGTGCTGTATCCTATTTGCGTTGATACCTTTGGCTTTATTCTCTTTTTCTTTTGTTGTGATGCAACCCCTGCAAAAACCTTAAAAATCTCAATAAAATACATTAAAAAAAACAAATTCAATTTACAGGTATTGAGAAAACAGCACACTTTAGTGTATTTAAAAGAGCATGGAATCACAAGAGTTTAGTTTCTCTGTTTCAGATTATGTGGCCCTTTCATTTAACAGCATATCCATGGCATGCAGAAGTTAAACATGTACAAAGCTCTTGAAACTGGATATATCCTTAGGAAACCAAGTAAAACTATTGAATAATAATAGATAACCATGTTTTATATTCCAAATAAGATTGTCAATCAACAATGAGCACCACCACAACAACAATACATAAAATCAATTCATTGGAGGCGGTTGAGAGAAGGTTCATTAGGATGATGCCCGGTACGGAGGGGTTCGTAGAATCCATAGAATCTCTACAGTGCAGAAGGAGGGCATTTGCCCTCGGGTCTGCACCAACCCTCTGAAAGAGTGCCCTACCTATGTCCACACCCCCCGCCTTATTCCCATAACCCCACCTAATTACACATCTTTGGACACTAAGGGGCAATTTAGAATGGCCAATCCACCTAACCTGCACATCTTTGTCTGTGGGAGGAACCGGTGCACCCTATGGAAACCCACGCAGATACGGGGAGAATGTGCAAACTCCACATCGACAGTCATCCCAGGCTGGAATCAAACCCGGGGTCCTGGACCTGTTGTTGTCTTATGAGCACAGGTCAAACAGGTTAGGACTCTACTCACTGGAATTTAGAAGAATGCAAGGTGATCTCATTGAAACATACAAGATTCTTAAGGGGGTTTGACAGGGTAATTTCTGAGAGGATGTTTTCCCTCATGGGGGAGTCACGGACGAGAGGGCACAGTCTCAGAATAAAGGGGTGCCTATTTAAGACTGAGATGAGGAGGAATTTTCTTCTCTCAAAGGGTTATGAGTCTTGGAACTCCTTGTCGCAGAGAGCTGTGGGGAAAGAGTCCTTGTGTATATTTAAAGTTGAGATAGAAATATTCTTGATCAGTAAGGGAATCAAGGGTTACAGGGAAAGGGCAGGAAAGTGATCATGAGGAATGTCAGATCAGCATGATCCTATTGAATAGTGAAGCAGGTTTGAGGGACGGAACAGTTCATTCCTGTTCTTCTGGTCTTATTGTGAAATGATCATCTGGAATGAAAAAGAATAAAATTATTTGCATTTCTGTTGCATGTTTCACAATGAGAGGATGTGCCTCAGTACTTTATAGCCTGTAAGTGCGGCTGCTGTTTAATGCAGGACATGCAGTAGCAGTGTGTTAATGACCTGATACTCATTATCACTTGTTGGGATCACCTATTCTTCTCAGATCTGTAAGATCTTCAACATTCACCCATGAATACAGGCAGGACCTGAATTTAAAATTGCACCTGAGAAATGACACCTTTTGTCCAGTGCAGCACTCCTCAGCCCTGGAGTGTCAGAGTAGATTTGTGCTCAAGTCACTGAAATGGGGTGTGAATCCACAGCCTTCTGACTCAGAGCCACAGTTGACAGCTGCTAAAATACAGACTAAAATATATCGGCTCATGATTTCAAAACACTGGACAGCAATTATTGTCACAAAGCATCAACAAAGATGCATTTATGTCAGACTAATCATTAACAAACTCGATAAACAGTCCCTATTCTGCATTGAAAGGCAGGGTAATATGTGAGTGGCAGAGAAACACTTTCTCACCTGAAGGGGGGAACATCAACTAATTAGTTACTTCAAACCTCTTGTACATTTACTAGTATCCAGTACAGGATAATACTGGAAGAAACCTAGAAACGATGGAAGGTTTTATGGAGAAACATAAGTATGAGAAAATCATCCAAAAATGAAGTGAAAAAAAGATGGATTCAGAATGAGATTGGAGGAGCAGTGACCACAGGCAAAATGTTTTCCTCTGTCCGGAGGAGATTCAACACAAAACACATTACAGATTGCAAGTTGCAATAAGGAAAAGTACTTGAGAAAAAATAACTAATTGCGCTCACTTTTCACTTCACCACAGGCCTTGCTTTAACAGGGAACTGCTGTCTGTAATCTTTTTTTTTCCACTTGAATATTGTAATTCTGGCATCTGAATGAAAAGGATTTGGCGTGACTGCCACAGACCTGAAGAAAGTTCAGACCTAAATATAACCTCTTTCTACTTCAGGTGCTACCGGCTGTGTATTCCTGCACTTCCTGCTCTTATATGAGTTCCATAATCACCATAATTCTCCAGTTTCCAGTATGTACAGTTAATGTCTAACATCTCACAGGCAAAATGAAAACACATTGGAAACATTATTTTTCTGGGTGTTAGTCTGAAGACCATATTACATGAATCAAAATCAATACCATTTACCATCATTTTGATAATGTCAATCATTGTTAGATAGCCTTTTGATAGGATATATGTTCCTGTCCCCAATGCTGGAACTAAAGCTTTTCACTTACATACCATCCGACAGCACAAAACCCACTGGATCTTGTGGAGCCAGCTCTTATTTTCATATTTAATGTAAGGTCCCATCTGCTCCACATGAAGTGGTCATCTGTGAGAACAAAAGAGTACATTTGCATCCATAGTACTGCTGGTCTGCAGTTCCTCGCTCAGACGCAGTACAGCATACTATTTACAGCACCATGTACTCTCTCAACAATTGTTTTCAAGCAACATCTGCAGCCACTTACATCCTGGAGATTCTGCTCGTGAAGTTCAGAAAATAGCAACATGTGAATTGGGGTAGACAGATGCCGCCAAGCGAATGGAGATGGCAAATCATATCTAGGAACCTGTTGACCAGGTAACCACATGGTTACCATCAAGGACCTTTCTTAGAAAACTTCAGCAGGGCAGTCATAGTTGCAAGGTGCGTCATGTTCCTTATGCTAATCATTAGTGAATGAGGTGAAATTGTCAGTGATGTTGCCTAATATATTGGTCAAAGCATACGTAGGGAGCAAATTGGAAACAGGCAAAGATTTAAAAGTAAATTTGACTGTCATTCCCAGTGCTGTCCCTGCAGACTTACATGTAAGCATACATGCGAATTGGGTGTAAGAGTCCGGTTGTTCAGCCCCTCAAACCTACTCCGCCATTGAATATGATCATGGCTGTTTGATTGTGGTCAAAACCTCACATCCCTGAACTCTACATGTCAGGTGTAAGTGACTGTCCTCGACCTTAAGTCAACATTTGACCAAATGTAGCATCAGGAGCCCTTGCCACACAGGAGTCAATGGGAATTGGGGGAAATCTCGCCACTGTTTGGCATCAGTTGGGGGTCAATCGTCTCAGTTCCAGGTGTAATGAATGTAAGAAATTGGCATATACCTTGTACTCTATGTATCTGGTGCGATAATAGTTAAAAGCTTGGATTAGGATATGTATGTGATTGCTGCAGTAATCAGCGTCTCAATGCTCACACCCATGGAGCCCAGGGAGTGGACCACCTCCCTATGGGACGGTGCCACATCAGACTGCAACTGTGCCACCACCTTTTGGGCCTATGCCATTTCAGCCAGTGACTGTGCTGCTTTCCTCTAGGTCTGTGCCCTGTTGGCCAATGTCTGGGCAATTCTGCTGATACCTTATCCATGACCCGCTGTGACTGGGTCACGCTTAGGAGCACCGCTGCAATGTCCCTGGCACATGGCTGCTGTGAAAGGGCTGCCATGTCCTAGGCCTCATCCAGGCCCACACAGAGTGCCCCAGACATTGAACAGCTTGACCCATGCCGAAAGCATTGCTCTCAGGACCTCCAGTGCGGACGCCAACTGTGCGTTGTTGGCCTGGGTGGCAATGCATTGGTTGGCACCACCTCTTGATCCATGTGAGTGGTTGGACTCCTCCAACTGCACCTGCAGGTGCTAGATGGTTGCCGACACCCCCTCTTGTAATCCCCGAGCTCTGAGACTGCATCTCAATAATAGATGGGACCGCCCTTTCCAGAAGCCTGAACCCATCTGGACGGCAGCTCGTCTCTGGGGTCAGGCTGCCCTCGTCCGTCTACTCCCTCGGGGGTTCCTACCACTACCTGCTGTATCATGACATGTGTGTGTGCACCAGAGAGTGCCCCAGGAGCCTCTTCACCAAGGTGCCAAACTGAGCTGAGTGTCTACAGGTGTTGGAGGGTGAAGGAGACAGCTGGACAGAAATTCTGTCTGTCCGCAGACTGTGCTCTGGGTCCCAGGCTGGTGGTGGTGAATGGCTGTGGTGGTGAATGGCTCAATACGTGGGGAGGGGGGGGGGGGTGTGGAGGGGCAGTGTGGAGTTGTTTGGGGGTGGTGGAGGGGCAGTGTGGGGAAGTGTGGTGTGGTGGGGGTGGAGAGGGCAGTGTGGGGTGATGTGGGTGGAGGGGGCAATGTGGGGGTTGGGGATGGAGGGGGCACTGTGGTGTGCGTGGGGGTGGTGGACGGGGCCGGTGGGGTGGTGGAGGGGGCAATGCGGAGGTTGGGGATGGAGGGGGCAGGGTCGGGGCATGTGGAGTGGTGGGGGTGAAGGGGGAAGTGTAGGGGTGGTGCAGAGGGCAGCGTGGAGTTTGGGGAACGGAGGGGGTAGCGTGGGAGGTGGAAGGGGCAGTGTGGGGGATGGAGGGGGCAGAGTGGAGGGGGTGGAGGGGGCAGTGTGGGGGGTGGGGGGGGGCAGTGTGGGGGGTGGAGGGGGCAGAGTGGAGGGTGGAGGGGGCAGTGAGGGGGTTGAAGGGGCAGTGTGGGGGGTGGAGGGGGCAGTGTGGGGGATGGAGGGGGCAGAGTGAGGGGTGGAGGGGGCAGTGGGGGGGGATGGAGGGGGCAGTGTGGGGGGATGGAGGGGGCAGTGTGGGGGGTGGAGGGGGCAGTGGGGGGGTGAAGGGGGCAGTGTGGGGGGTGGAGGGGGCAGAGTGGGGGGAGGGAGGTGGGGGGTGGAGGGGGCAGAGAGGGGGTGGTGCAGGGGGCAGAGTGGGGGGGGAGGGGGAAGTGGTGGGTGGGAGGGGGCAGTGTGGGGGATGGGGGGGGCAGTGTGGGGGATGGAGGGGGCAGTTGGGGGAGGGGGCAGTGTGGGGGGTGGAGGGGGAAGTGGGTGGGAGGGGGCAGTGTGGGGATGGAGGGGGCAGTGTGGGGGATGGAGGGGGCAGTCTGGGGGAGGGAGGGGGCAGAGTGAGGGGTGGAGGGGGCAGTGTGGGGGATGGAGGGGCAGTGTGGGGGATGGAGGGGGCAGTCTGGGGGGAGGGGGCAGTGTGGGGGGTGGAGGGGGAAGTGGGTGGGAGGGGGCAGTGTGGGGGATGGAGGGGGCAGTGTGGGGGATGGAGGGGGCAGTCTGGGGAGGGAGGGGGCAGAGTGGGGGGTGGAGGGGGGCAGTGTGGGGAATGGAGGTGGCAGAGTGGGGGTGGAGGGGGCCGTGTGGGGGATGGCGGGGGCAGTGTGTGGGGAGTGGCAGTGTGGGGAGGGGGGCAGTGTGGGGGATGGAGGGGGCAGTGTGGGGGGGAGGGGGCAGTGTGGGGATGGAGGGGGCAGGGGGGGAGTGGGGGGGGGGGAGGGGGGGGGCAGAGGGGGGATGGAGGGGGCAGGTGGGGATGTGGGGGGCAGTGGGGGTGGAGGGGGGGGGCAGTGGGGGTGGAGGGGGCAGAGTGGGGGATGGAGGGGGCAGTGTGGCGGGGGGGGGCAGTGTGGGGAGAGGAGGGGGCAGAGTGGGGGGGGTGGGGGAGGGGGCAGTGTGGGGGATGGAGGGGGCACTCAGCGAGGTCTCACTGCTTGCCCAATGCTAACTTCCACCTTGGTGACTGCCGCTTCGTGGGCCCCACTGATCTAGTCCTGGGCCAGCTGCTTGTATGGTGAGGGGCATAGGTCTGGTAGTCCAATCTGATTTTCACATGCTCTCAGTTTGGGTGTCCCTTCTCCAGGGGTGGGGTGGGAGACAGAAAACGCAGAGTGTTAGACAGTCAGACGCATACAGCATGGGGTGTGCAGCTGATGGTTTGTGGCCAGGGCACTGGCCATGGCGGGCTATTTTGGTTGTTGGCAGGTGATACAGGGTGGGAGTTCGGTCGCTCCTCGGGTGGGGTTACAGCTGTGTGGGATGGTGGTTAGTGCCAGGGGCACAGTGCTGCTGACTCTCTGGCCCAGAGGTGGTCATGCAGTTTCTGCGGCACTGCTGGCTGGTCGTAGCGGTATTGTTGATGGAGTTCATGACCTCTTCCACCTACGCCCATGCACGGCATGGCATCGGGTGGCAATGCCTCCCCACTCTGTTGCACTCTGGTGGCCCGCCTCTCCTCCACTGGTCTCGTAGGGTCTCCAGTTCAGCAAGGTACGCTCTCCGTGCTGCCATCTTGTTGATGGGATGAGTGTGTGTGGGAACAGAATGCTTATGTGCGACTGCAGCCTCTCGTTCTCTCGAGGGTCAATCCCAATCCTGCCGAATCAGACACCGGTTTTTCATTGAAATCGGCCATGTTCCACACACCACCGGTGCTGGTCCTGAACGGTTGGTGGGTTGATCTGGAAACGGCACCAATTTTGCTGTCGTAGAACACCACCGATTCCGTCCCAGCATCAGCACTTTGTTTCTGGCACAGAGAATTCTGTTGTTTATTTTTAAACTGTGTTCCCTAATTCTAGTTTCTTCCATAAGGATAACATTCTTTCAGCATCCCACCTTGTTAAGTCATCTCAGAATCTTATATGTTTCTCAATAGGATCACCTCTCATTCTTCCAAGTTCCAATGGATTCAGGTCCAACCTGACCAACCTTTCCTCATAACACAGCCCAAGAATCAGTCAAGTGCAACCATCTATAAACTGCTTCTAATGTATTTATATTCTTTCTTAAATAAGAAGACCAGAACCGTGCATAGTATTTTAGGCGTGATCCTGTACATCTATAGCAAAACTTTCCTACTCTTATATTCCATTCCCCTTGTAATAAATGACACCATTCCATTTGTCTTCCTAATCGCTTGCTGTACATGCCCACTAATTTTTCCTGATTCATGTACCAGGACACCTGGATTCCTCTACACTTCTGAGTTCTGCAATATCTCACCGTTCAAGTGCACCAAGTTTTACATTTTTCCACACACAAATTCTTGTCCATTCATTTAACCTATCCGTGTCCCTTTGCAGGATTATGGGCCGGGATTCTCCCCTACCCGGCGGGACGGGCCATAACCGGTGGCTAGGAGTAGCGTGAACAACTCCGGCGTTGGACTGCCTGGAAGGTGTGGAATCCTCCGCACCTTCAGGGCTAGGCCTGCGCCGGTGGGCTTGGCGCTGCTCATCCCAGCTGGCGTCAATCCCAGCGCATGTGCAGGGGGGTACTTCTCCGCGCTGGCCATAGCAGAAGTTGACAGCAGCCGGTGCGGAGGGAAAGAGTGCCCCCACGCACAGGCCCGCCCGCAGATCGGTGGGCCCAGATCATGGACCAGGCCACCGTGGGGGCACCCCCCGGGGCCTGATGCCCCTGCCTCCCCCCCTCCCCCACCCGAGGGTCTCTGGAGGCAGCCCGCAGAGAGCAGGTCCCGCCAGTACGGACCTGGTTTGATTTACGCCGGTGGGACTGGCCAAAACGGGCGGCCGCTCGGCCCATCGCCGGGCGGTAATCGCAACGGCCCGATTTCCGCCCCCGCCAAACCCTGGCACTGGAGAATTTGGCAGCCCGTGTCGGGGTGGCGGGGCGGGATTCACGTTCACCCCCCCGGCGATTTCTCCAACCCGGCGGGGGGTTTGAGAATCCCGCCCATGATCTCTTCACAACTTTATTTTCTACCTATCCTGTGTCATCATCAAAATTTAGCAAACATGCATTTTCTTCCTTCATCCCAAATGATTGATATAAATAGTAAATAGTTGTGGCCCCAGCATTGACCCCTGTGACACTCCACTTGTCACATTCTTGCCAACCTGAAAACCTAGATTTGTTCTCAGTCATAGTGGGGTGTAGATGTGCCTGCATGTGGAGATGGTTGGTGCCATAATAGCCCACTGTAGCTGAACCCTGAGCTCCCTGACATGCCTTCATTTATCTTTTGCTGCTCCGATAATGAAATTCTTTCTGAGCTGCTGTAAGAAGGTCATTGTTGATAGTAAATTGATTTGATGACCACCTAACAATTTTGCATCCTGCACTTCAATGTCGTATTGCTTTCAGAGTTTTTGTGTAATGTTATGTTGCAAAAGCTATTTATATGTCAGCTATTTAAAAAAAAAATCATCCTCTACCCTTCATGTTTTGTGTTTAATTACATTCAGTTGTTTTTCTTTTTTCCGAATGAACAGAAATTGCATGGCTTAAAGGAAAAAAATCAAAAATGAATTTAAAAAAATTAAAATGCAAAGGAATACATTTCTGGGAATCAAATAACCACACTGGAAAAACCATGGGCGAAAATATGGAGTTTTGGCGTGTAACATCAAATCTAAAGCAATGAAGGAGTTGGATTTCTGTACACATAGAACATAGAACAGTACAGCACAGAATAGGCCCTTCAGCCCTCGATGTTGTGCCGAGCATTTTTCCGAAAACCAAGATCAAGCTATCCCCACTCCCTGTCATTCTGGTGTGCTCACATGTGCCTATCCAATAACCGATTGAAAGTTCGTCAAGTGTCCGACTCCACTATCGCAGCAGGCAGTCCATTCCACACCCTAACCACTGAGGTAAAGAACCTACCTCGGATATCCCTCCTATATCTCCCACCCTGAATCTTACAGTTATGACCCCTTTGTAACAGCTACATCCACCCAAGGAAATAGTCTCTGAACGTCCACTGTATCTATGCGGGAATTCTGGTCATCGGGTCCAATAAATAAAGAAATAGACAAAGGTGCCAAGATGACAAAAATAGGAATCAGTATTTAAAGTTATTTGTCAGTGCACAATAGTGAACACTATGCAAATAAAGGAGCATGAAATAAAAACAATGGGCACGATTCTCCGAAAATATTTTCTCATTTCCTCAGCACATCCTAAGTATTTAATATTTTATACAATGTATAAATGCAACATGACTTTATAGGAAAGACTCAATGAAGCAGTTGTCAGGAATTTTCATTTTGTGATTTGAATACATAGTTTGAGAGAAGTTTGATTTATTTCTCATTGTGTTTAATGACAGATCCTCGTGTATGACCTATCATTATCGCTGGATGTGAAACATTGTAGAAAGAGTAACTAATTCATGTTGAAGATCAATCTGAAACACCTTGGCAATATTGAGTGATAATTTATCATAGGTTAATGGAATATAAAATAATAACATACTATGCAAGATACAATGGCTTCTGTAGCTGCGACTGTGGGATAAGCAAAGTTGAGCAGGAACTGGTATAGTTGAGTAATGGATATGTGAGAAGCTTTGCTCAATTTGCAAATCAGAATGACAGAACATTCTGACAAAAGATGAAATGGATGAGGAAGAGTACATGAGATGGCAGATTGTGCTTGGTCTGTGCAAAGAATAGCTTCGGTGAACTGTTACAATCCTTTCTTACATGCTTATGTTGTGGAGACAGTTCAGCCAACCACTAGGTCTATAGCCCAAGGGCATGTGAAGCCCAGCGACCATTGATCTCTGGAATGTTTTTTAAAAGTGCCGTAAGTAACTTCCGATCAATAAGGAGCAATCTTTATCCACATGAGTGGGTGTGTAGGGCAGGCAATTTGAACCCTCTGCCTCACAAAACAGAGAACCAATAGAGCATAGAAGTTTATAAATGTAGTTCTGCGATTGTTAATAATCTCTTACAGACATGCCTGTTCTTTGCAAAATTCAAGGGGAGACAAGTGCCGTGAAGAATTCTCTCTTGCAGTAGAAGTGGTTTCTGATTGAATGAAGTCCAGGCCAAAATTGGCACGGAGAACAGCATGATTCAAAATAAAAACAGAAAATGCTGGTAAATCCCAGCAGGTCTGACAGCAGATCTGGAGAGAAAACGGAGCTAACGTTTCGAGTCTGGATAACTCTTCATCAAAGCAGCTCGCGCAGAGATGCTGCAAGATCTGCTGAGGATTTCCAGCATTTTCTGTTTCTGCTTCAGATTCCAGCATCAGCATGATTCATGGTGTTATTATACTGTGCCTCACAGAATTGCATTGCTGTGTTGATTTAATTAAAACAATAATAATTTTCCTGAACACAAAATGCTAAAAGCAGCAAGACAAAGCAAAGTGAAATGAATATTAAGGGGAATCAAGGGAAGTCCAAATACTACAGTAAGGATCTGATTGTAAGGATGTAGATTTCAGTTCAGTTTGCTGGCAATGTAAATCAAGGAAATAACAAGGATTCTATTGACACACCACAGAATCTCTATCAGCGAGGTGGCCCCTCGGGATCGGGGTGGTGCTGAGGTACCACAGTAGCACAACGGTTAGCACTGTTGCCTCCCAGCGGAGGGGACCCGGGTTCGATTCCCGGCTTGGGTCACTGTCTGTGCAGAATCTGCATGTTCTCCCCGTGTCTGCGTGGGTTTCCTCCAGTTGCTCCAGTTTCCTCCCACAAGTCATGAAAGATGTCCTTGTGAGGTGAATTGGACATTCTGAATTGTCCCTCTGTGTACCCGAACAGGCGCTGGAATGTGGTGACTAGGGGATTTTCACAGTAACTTCATTGCAGTGTTAATGTAAGCCTACTTGTGACATGTATAATGAATATTATGAGTACGTATTTCAAGTGCACCCTTTGGTGCTATTTATAGGCTCCTGACTGCTCACACTGGTGAGTGCTGCCTGTTTCCTGTGAGCACAGTAAGAAGTCTTACAACACCAGGTTAAAGTCCAACAGGTTTGTTTCAAACACGAGCTTTCGGAGCACGGCTCCTTCTTCAGGTGAATGGAAAGGCTTGTTCCAGAAATGTTTATATAGACACAGTCAGAGATGCCCCGGAATGCGAGCACCTGCAGGCAATCAAATCATCAAAGATGCAGAGAGAGAGGTAACTCCAGGTTAAAGAGGTGTGAATTGTCCCAAGCCAGTTCAGTCGGTAGGCCTCTGCAAGTCCAGGCTTGTTGGTGGGGGCCGAATGTAATGCGACATGAATCCCAGATCCCGGTTGAGTCCGCATTCATGCGTGCGGAACTTAGCTATAAGTTTTTGCTCAGCAATTTTGCGTTGTCGCGTCTCCTGAAGGCCTCCTTGTAGAATGCTGACCCGGAGATCAGAGGCTGAATGTCCTTGACTGCTGAAGTGTTCCCCAACTGGAAGGGAACAGTCCTGCCTGTTGATAGTCGCACGATGCCCGTTTATTCGTTGTCGCAGTGTCTGCATGGTCTCGCCAATGTACCACGCTTCGGGACATCCTTTCCTGCAGCGTATGAGGTAGACTACATTGGTCGAGTCGCACGAGTATGCGCCGCGTACCTGGTGGGTGGTGTTTCCACGTGTAATGGTGGTGTCCATGTCGATGATCTGGCATGTCTTGCAGAGATTACCCTGGCAGGGTTTTGTGGTGTTGTGGTTGCTGTTCTGAAGGCTGGGTAATTTGCTGCAAACAATGGTTTGTTTGAGGTTGCGCGGTTGTTTGAAGGCCAGTAGTGGGGTGTGGGGATGACCTTGGCAAGATGTCCATCCTCGCTGATGATGTGTTGGAGGCTGCGAAGAAGATGTCGTAGTTTCTCCGCCCCAGGAAAGTACTGGACGACGAAGGGTACTCTGTCAGTGGTGTCCCGTGTTTGTCTTCTGAGGAGGTCGGTGCGGTTTTTTGCTGTGGCGCGGTGGAACTGTCGATCAATGAGTCGAGCGCCATATCCCGTTCGTACGAGGGCATCTTTCAGCATCTGTAGGTGTCTGTTGCGCTCCTCCTTGTCTGAGCAGATCCTGTGTATACGGAGGGCTTGTCCATAGGGGATGGCTTCTTTAATGTGTTTCGGGTGAAAGCTGGAGAAGTGGAGCATCGTGAGATTATCTGTGGGCTTGCGGTAAAGCGAGGTGCTGAGGTGACCGTCCTTGATGGAGACGAGTGTGTCCAAGAATGGAACTGAATTTGGAGAATAGTCCATGGTGAGTTTGATGGTGGGATGGAACTTATTGATGTCATCGTGTAGTCGTTTCAGTGATGTCTCGCCGTGGGTCCAAAGGAAAAAAATGTCATCGATGTATCTGGTGTATAGCATCGGTTGAAAGTCCTGTGTGGTGAGGAAGTCCTGTTCAAACTTGTGCATGAAGATGTTGGCATATTGAGGTGCAAATTTGGTCCCCATGGCTGTTCCGTGCGTCTGGATGATGAATTTGTTGTCGAAGGTGAAGACGTTGTGGTCTAGAATGAAACGGATGAGTTGCAGAATTGCGTCTGGAGATTGGCAGTTGTCGGTGTTGAGGACTGAGGCTGTTGCAGCAATGCCGTCGTCATGGGGGATGCTGGTGTAGAGTGCCGAGACATCCATTGTGACGAGGAATGTTCCTGGTTCAACTGGTCCATGGGTGCTGAGTTTCTGTAGGAAGTCCGTCGTGTCGACCACCATTACACGTGGAAACACCACCCACCAGGTACGCGGCGCATACTCGTGCGACTCGACCAATGTAGTCTACCTCATACGCTGCAGGAAAGGATGTCCCGAAGCGTGGTACATTGGCGAGACCATGCAGACACTGCGACAACGAATAAACGGGCATCGTGCGACTATCAACAGGCAGGACTGTTCCCTTCCAGTTGGGGAACACTTCAGCAGTCAAGGACATTCAGCCTCTGATCTCCGGGTCAGCATTCTACAAGGAGGCCTTCAGGAGACGCGACAACGCAAAATTGCTGAGCAAAAACTTATAGCTAAGTTCCGCACGCATGAATGCGGACTCAACCGGGATCTGGGATTCAAGTCGCATTACATTCGGCCCCCACCAACAAGCCTGGACTTGCAGAGGCCTACCGATTGAACTGGCTTGGGACAATTCACACCTCTTTAACCTGGAGTTACCTCTCTCTCTGCATCTTTGATGATTTGATTGCCTGCAGATGCTCGCATTCCGGGGCATCTCTGACTGTGTCTATATAAACATTTCTGGAACAAGCCTTTCCATTCACCTAAAGAAGGAGCCGTGCTCCGAAAGCTCGTGTTTGAAACAAACCTGTTGGACTTTAACCTGGTGTTGTAAGACTTCTTACTGTGCTCACCCCAGTCCAACGCCGGCATCTCCACATCATGTTTCCTGTGAATTCTCAGAGAGCCTCTGGTCATCTGGGAGCCCACTCAGGCCACCTCTTTGGAAACCCTCATACCCCAGCCTATCAGCAAGGGGATGGCATGGCCAAGTGCCATCAGTGACTCACAAGGTGTTGGCACTCCTCAGAAGCACTACCCCATTGCACAGGAATCAGGGTAACAGCAGAGCTCACTCCAACCAGAGGACACCTGTACCATGGCTTTTTGAACCCTCCATGGTTCTCTCCCCCTCTCAGGGCAGAGGCCTCACCAGTGACCCCCAATCATCAGGATCACCAGCTATCGCCTCTTGGCAAGGCTTTCAGCCCTGAGTGCCACTGCCGCCATCTCCCAGGCGTTGTTCAGGATGGCAGGCTTGAGTCTGCAGCCCGCCCTGGGGATGAGCATGGAGCTGTGGATCCACCTTGGACTCCTGAACTTGAGGGGCAAGTCTTCTGTGAGCTACCTTCATAGCTGAAGTGAGTGTTTGGTAAGTGGAGCGCTTAAAAATAGCTCCAGCTGCCAGGCTCTTGGGCACTAATTCCGGCCCCAGTGGTTACTATGCCCGCTGGCTGGGAATTGCTCTCAATTTGCACTGGCTGAGTGCTGCCCATTTACATGTCCTGACTTGCTTACCAAATAGGGTCCCCAATGGAAGTGCGAATAATATGCTATTCAGTCCCAGCGGCAACACATAGGGCGGGATTATTTGGCCATGCCTGCCCAATGACCGTGAATTCCCGCCCGATGTCAATGGGCCTTTATATGGTCTGCGTCCCACTCATAGCGATCTTGAGGCAGGCAGGGCGGAAGAGTTGCGCACATGAAGTGGGAGACAGCCTGAGTGAGGCAACTAGAGTGGGATTGAAAGTAGGTCATTTGGAGCAGTGTGATCGCAGTGTGATCATTCGGTGCAGAGTGGGAGGAGGTGCTTTTTCCCATTTTGTTTTGTTCTCTTTCTTCTTGCGTTGTAACTGTTAATCTGCAAGGAGCGACCCAGAGAGTAACCTGGGAATGTAAGTGATATAAAGACCTACCTTGGGTATCTGCACTGATAAGTGATGGTAAGAGTTTAATACATTTTCTTAAATTATTTAATTGGTGATAGAAATGTCAGTCAGTGGGGTTAATAAAAATAATCTTTATTGTCACAAGTCGGCATACATTAACACTGCAATGAAGTTACTGTGAAAAGCCCCTAGTTGCCACATTCCGGCGCCTGTTCGAGTACACAGAGGGAGAATTCAGAATGTCCAATTCACCTAACAGCACATCTTTCAGGACTTGTGGGAGGAAACTGGAGCACCCGGAGGAAACCCACGCAGACACACGGAGAACGTGCAGATTCCACACGGGCACTAACGCAAGATGGGAATCGAACCTGGGACCCTGGAGCAGTGAAGCAATAGTGCTAACCACTGTGCTACCATGCCACCCACAAGTGCTGCATTTATGAGATATGGGAGATCCATGATGCTTCCAGCGTCTTGGACAACTACATCTGCAGGAAGTGCAGCCAATTGCAGCTCCTCACAGGCCCAATTGCAGCTCCTCACAGGCCGCATGGATAGGTTGGAGCAGCAGCTTGATTCACTTAGGAGCATGAAGGTGGTGGAAAGTTTCGCTAGAAAGGGTAGGCAGTCAGTGCACAAGTCCTCTGTGGTTGTCCCCCCCCCTCTAACAAGTATACTGTTTTGGATACTGTTGGGGGGGATGGCCTGTCAGGGGATAACAGCTGCAGCAGCCAGAGCAGTGGCACCACAGCTGGCTCTGTTGTTAAGCAGGGAATGACAAAGATCATTGGAGCAATAGTTATAGTTGACTCTATAGTTAGGGGTACAGATAGGTTGTGGATGTGAAAGAGACTCCAGGATGATATGTTGCCTCCCTGGTGCCAGGGTCCAGGAGGTCTCTGAATGGGCAGAAAGCATTCTGAAGGGAGAGGGTGAACAGCCAGAGATCGTGGTACGTATTGGTACTAACGATATAGGTAGGAAGAGTGATGAGGTGCGGCAGCTTCAGTTTGGGGGGTTAGGTAGAAAGGTAAAAAGCAGAGGGTGCGATTCTCCACACCCGCGGAAAATCGCGAAGTTGGCCGTGAAAACGGCCGAGTTTTGCGACGGCCCGACACGACCCATTTCCAAAGGTATTCACGTCCGGGAAATGGGCTAGGAACGGGGCCGCGTCAATCATGTGCGCGATGACGCCGGAACGCGGTGACGCTACGGGCACGCCCACGTGACGCCGCCCGACGCCGTAAAAAGGCGCGGGCGAGCACAGAAACTGTAGGCCAAGATGTCGGAGCTGAGGAGAGCAGCCCCGCGATTTGTGGAGGCTGATGTGGAAATGCTGCTCGATTCCATCGAGTATAGGGCATCGCCACCCTGCCAGCGCGGTGCGCCAGTCCTGGCGTGAGGTTGCTGCTGCCGTCAGTGCTGTGGGGCAGACCCCTCGTTCAGCTGACCAGTGTCGGAAGAAGATACACGACCTCACCAGGGCTGCCAGGGAAAGTGCCAAGAGGGTGCCCCCGGGTCACAACCATCCCTCCCCCCCTTTACTTAATCACCCACCTCCCCCCCTGGCACGAGGGGTGGAGGGGGGTTGTGGCAGAGTGAGTTGAGGGTGGTTCACAAAGCTGTCACAGACCCAGCGCTCTGGCCCCCATGGAGAGATGCAATCGTCTTATTACAACTTGACCCCCAAACTGTACCAGTATCTGAACGGACTGCTGATACCTGCCGTATTGTAATAATCTACCTATGCCCCCTCCCCCAACAGGACAAGACCGCTCACAACACCCGTGAGCGGAACAAGATGGGAGGGGGTTCGCCCATCCTGCGGCCCCTCACCACTTTTGAGCAGAGGGCCCTGGACCTTGTTGGCGGATCTGCTACTCGGGAGATCGCGCAATGTGAGGTTGGCGGAGCTGCAACAAGTGAGACAACCCTGCATGACAAACACCCCCCCTCCCCCTTCCTCTGTCCCTTCACACACCCTGCCCACTGGGATACCTCCCCCATCCTCTGTCCCTTCACACACCCTGCTCCTGGGTCATAGTCTGGGTCGCACATCACAGCTGAGCAGGTACAGCAGGTGGAGGTCGGAGCAGCCGAGGGCCCGGACTGGCGGAGGCCAGGCCAGGCCCAGCATGCAGCTGGCTCCCAGACGTTTTCCGAGTTCCTGGACTTTCTCAACCCACCCGCACAGCCGATGCACCAAGAAACCCAGGGAAACAATGACGGGATGAGGGCTGTCTTCCAGACTCTGCAGACGCTGTTAGAGGAGTCGAAACGCGTCCACGAGCAGGGAGTGGTGCCGCTCATGGCAGAGACCCAGGCTGACACCGCACGGGTGGCATCCGCGGTGGAGGCAATGAGTGAAACGGTTTCGGCCATGGGTCAGGTTATGCAAGACGTTGGGCTTCACGGCCAGGTGTCATCCTCGGCCCTGGACAGGGTTGCCCTCTCACAGGCAGCAATGCGCCAGAGCCAAAACGACATTGTCGGCGCGTAGCGGGCCTTGGCCGAGTCTCAGCAGGTCATGGCCCAGTCGCAGCAGTCAGTCGCGGAGAGCATCTACCGCCTGACACACGTGCTGGATGGCGTCGTGCACTCACAGGTTGAGGTCTCACAGTCCCTGGCGGGAATGTCTAACTCCCTGGACTCCGTCTCTGCAAACCTTCGGATCCTGGTAGATACCGTTGCAGGCCTCCAGGACTGGTAGCGCCAGGTGGCAGTGGCGCGACGGGGCACCTCCCCGCTCGCACCTCTGTCCCAAAGTGAGGCCCGGGGGTAACCGGGCTCCCCGAGGGAGGAGGAGGTTTCGGGGCCCGACCCATTAACTCCATCACGGGACGTCCCGGAATTCTCGGCCTCCCCCGTCCCATCCCTGGTACATCGGGTGGGCAGCAGGCAGAGCAGGGTGGCACAACGTCACCCGAGACGCCCGCAGAGCAGCCTGGCCCATCAAGGCCGGGTCGTCCCAGGAAACGCTTGCCGAAGGAGAAACTAGTCGAAGGGGGCGATTCGCAGCAGTCCTCCTCCACTCCTGCTGTATCATCTGGGGAATCACTTACGGTAGGGCCTGTAAGGCAACAAAGATAGACACTGAGTAAGTTGGCACGGGTGAAGGGCACAGTTTAGTTGTAGGGGCTAGGGCACCTGTAAATGTTTGTTCACATTAAACGCACTGTTCCACCTTACTTGTAATACTGTGTGATTGTTCCACAGCCACAGGATTCGTGATGGTGACCGAGTGTCGCTGGGGTTGACGAGCGGTGAAACTTCGGTGCCGGGTGTGCAGTCCCTTCCCCCCCACCCCCTCCCACAGCTAGCCCACGCGGGCACGTGATAGAGTGTCCGCGACGATCTCAGCGGCCACCAAGGTGGATGGTTCAGCTATTGCCATGGGTCAGACTCTCTCTAACGATTCTGAGCTCACAGCTCTTCGCAGAGCGGACTGTCTTCATTCCACATGGCACTGGTCACACCTGCTGACACAGCCATCAATGTTGTGCCATACCATCTGTACCCAGTGGTAAGGGTGATGTCCAAGTGGAGCAGTGTACACTGAGAGGGGGTGGGGGGTGGCTGTGGTGGTGGCAGTTGTGTGTTGACCCTCTGCACGACTAGCGATGCAGGTGGTGGTTTGGTGTTCAGCGGGGACGTCACATGCGACGCGTGAACCATGCTGCCACCAATGCGTCGCGTGCCCGCCGTCCTCGCCGGGTCTGTCGTGCCGCCTCCTGGACATCACCAGCACCTGGGTCGTGTCTGCATGCTGCGCCCGCCACTCCGCCAGCCTCCTCCTCCTCCTCCCTCTCCTCCTCCTGCTCCTCCTCTTCCTCCTCCTCTGTGCTGGCACCACTGCCACTGGCGTCTCCCTCCGCCTCCTGCAGCAGGTCATCTCCCCTCTGCATCGCGAAGTTGTGCAGCGCACAGCAGGCCACTACAATGCGAGCGACCCTGTCGGGCTGGTACTGCAGGGCCCCTCCGGAGCGGTCCAGGCACCTGAATCTCATCTTCAGGAGGCCAAGGCAGCGCTCCACCACACCCCTGGTTGCTGCATGGGCCTCGTTGTATCGTGTTTCCGCATTGGTCTGAGGCCTCCGTATAGGCGTCATCAGCCAAGACCTCAGCGGATAACCCCTGTCGCCTAGTAACCAGCCCCTCAGCCGGGGGGGGGCGTTCCTCAAACATCGCAGGGATGAACGACTGCGCCAGTATGTAGGAGTCATGCACACTCCCTGGGAACCTTGCAGAGACGTTCATGATCCTCATGTGGGGGTCGCATATCACCTGGATATTCATGGAGTATGTCCCCCTTCTGTTTGTGAACACCTCCCTGTCCCCTGCAGGCGGGCGCATGGGGACGTGAACACAATCGATTGCCCACTGCACCATCGGTATCCGGCCACGCTGGCAAATCCACAAGCTCGTGAGTCTTGACTTGCTCGGTCCTCGGGAAAGGTGATGTAGCGGTCCGCGATGGCATAGAGGGCGTCGGTCACATCCCGGATATACCTGTGGACCGATGACTGGGAGATCCCGGAGAGGTCCCCGCTCGGAGACTGGAAGGAGCCGGTCGCATAGAAGTTAAGAGCGACCGTCACCTTGATGGCAACCGGGATCGCGTGTCCTCCCCCCGCTCCACGTGGGGCGAGGTGCGCCACGAGGTGACAGATATGTATCACCGTCTGCCTACGCAGTCGGAGTGTCCTCCTGCAGGTGATGTCCGTCATTGTTTGGAAAGAGATCCAGGCACGGTACACCCTCGGCCTTGGTCGTCGCCTCTGGTGCCGTGTCTGCACCCTCACTCTCTCCTCCTCCCCCTCCTCCTCCTCCTCCCCCCCATGCTGCTTGACGACTGGCAACTCCTCGGCCCTTCCCTCTGCTGCTGCAGCTGGCCCTGCATCCACTGCGGGTTGTGCCTGTGGATGCTGCTCCATCTCCAAATGCAGTGTAGCGGCCCCAACCACTGCGCAGAACATAGCCGTTCTGTTCGCAGACATTGTGCTAACCTACAAAAGGGTGGTGGGGGGCAGAGAAACGGGACATGTTAGACGGAGGTTAGTCGACACCTCGGCAGCCGCCTGCCACGGGATACCTGTGAGTCCCGGTGGTCTGGTCGCGCTGCTGACACGCGGGCAGCCTAACCCTTGGTCACTTTCTGCATCCAACGGGCAGTTAACTACGTCCTCTTCACCGGTGCGTCAGCGGCCTGTGGCCGTAAGCGATAGGGCAACCAGCGGCCGTGTACTCGTGACTGGAACGCCATGGCATGGTGGCAGACATTTTGTAACCGGGGTTGGACGGGTCACTCGCTCACTCTCTCCCTACCCTCCCCCACTCCCACTCCCCCCCCGTCTCCCCCACTCACCCCCTCCGTCTCCCCCACTCCCCCCTACGTCTCCCCCACTCCCCCCTCCGTCTCCCCCACTCCCCCCTCCGTCTCCCCCACTCCCCCCTACGTCTCCCCCACTCCCCCCTCCAGTCTCCCACACTCCCCCCCCCCCCCCGCTCTGGACCCCCTCCCGTTCTCGGGGATGCCTTCCCCGTTGTGGCCAGACTCCAGCAGTGCGCTGAGCGGTGCGCTGAGCGGTGCGCTCACCTCCTCGATGCTCTTGTCAGCCAGCACGACTGACGAACTTGAAAAGCAGGTGTGTTGGCCGGCGTGAAAACAGTGCGTGATGACGTCGGGTCTTTGGCCCATCCGGGCCGGAGAATAGCGGGGGGCCAATAAGTAGCGATTCTGGTCGTGTCGGGGGCGCGTTCGAGGCCTTTGCCGGGAATGCCGGCGTGTAGTTTGTGCGGGGTTCGGAGAATAGCGGGAGGGCGTCGGACCAGCGTAGCCGTGAAAATTTGCGCGGCCCGCTATTCTCCGAACCGGCGTGAGTGCGGAGAATCGCGCCCAGAACCTCTTGGGTTGTAATCTCAGGATTACTCCCTGTGTCACGTGCATGTGAAGCTAGAGATAGGAAGATAATACAGCTCAACACACGGCTAAACAGCTGATGTAGAAGGGAGGATTTAAGATATCTGGACCATTGGGGTCTCTTCCGGGGCAGGTGGGACCTGTACAAGGAGGACAGGTTGCATCTAAACTGGAGGGGCATAAATATTCTGGCCAGAAGGTTTGCTAGCATCACACGTGTAGATTTAAACTAGTTTGGCAGCGGGGAGGTAACCAAAGCCCTAGAGAGTAGGGCCAGAAAGACTCAGTGGAATAGCAGGCAGGGTGTGGTTGCTGATCAAAGAGGGTCTGGTGGACTGAAGTGCATTTGTTTCAATGCGAGAAGTGTAACAGGTAAGGCAGGTGATCTTAGGGCTTGGGTTAGTACTTGGAATTATGATGTTGTTACAGAGATTTGGTTAAGGGAAGGACAGGATTGGCAGCTTAACGTTCCAGGGTACAGATGTTTCAGGCAGGATAGAGGGGGTTATATAAGGGGTGGGAGGGTTGCACTACTGGTTAAGGAGAGTATCGCAGCTATACTGTGGGAGGACACCTCGGAGGGTTCATACTGCGAGGCAATATGGATAGAGCTGAGGAATAGGAAGGGAGTAGCCACAATGTTGGGGTTTTACTAGGCCTCCCAACAGCCAGTGGGAGACAGAGGAACAGACATGTAGGCAAATTTTAGGGCAGCACAGTGGCACAGTGGTTAGCACTGCTGCCTCACGGTGCTGAGGTCTGAGGTTCGATCCCAGCTATGGGTTACTCCGTGTGGAGTTTGCACATTCTCCCTGTGTTTTGTGTGGGTTTCGCCCCCCCACAACCCAAGATGTGTCGGGTAGGTGGTTTTGTAACGCTAAATTGCCCTTTAATTGGAAAAAATGAATTGGGTATTCTAAACTTATTTTTTTTAAATGTAGGCAGATTTTGGCAAGGTGTAAAAGTAACAGGGTTGTTCTGGTAGGTGAGTTTAACTTCCCCTATATTGACTGGGACTAATTTAGTGTTCGGGGTGTTGATGAGGCAGAGTTTGTCAAAAGCATCCAGTAGGGGTTCTTGAGGTATGTAGATAATCCAACTAGGGAACTAGACCTGGCACTGGGGGATGAGTCTGGCCAGGTGGTCGACGTTTCAGTAGGGTAGGTTTCAGTAGGGAGGCTGGGAATACACAAAGCAAGTATAGAATACAAGAAAAGTAGAAAGAAACTTAAGCAAGGAGTCAGGAGGGCTAAAAGGGATCACGAAAAGTCATGGACCAGCAGGATTAAGGAAAACCCCAAAGAGCAAGAGGCTAGTCAGGGAGAGGTTTAGCCCACTCAAGGACAGGGGTGGGAATCTATGCATGGAGCCAGAGGAAATGGGCAAGGTATTAAATGAGAACTTTGCATCAGTATTTACCAAAGAGAAGGACTTGGTGCATGATGAGTCTGGGGAAGGCGGGTGTAGATAGTTTGGGTCATGTTGAAATCAAAAAGGAAGAGGTATTGGGGGTCTTGAAAAAATTAAGGTAGACCGGTCCCCAGGACCTGATGGGATATGCCCCATTATACTGAGAGAGGCAAGGGAGGAAATTCCTGGGGCCTTGAGAGATATCTTTGTATCCTCACTGGCTACAGGGGAGGTCCCAGATGATTGGAGAATAGCCAATGTTGTTCCTTTGTTTAAGAAGGGTAGCAAGGATAATCCAGGTAATTACAAGTAGGTGAACCTGAAATGAAATGAAAATCGCTTATTGTCACAAGTAGGCTTCAAATGAAGTTACTGTGAAAAGCCCCTAGTCACCACATTCCGGCGCCTCTTCGGGGAGGTTGGTACGGGAATTGAACCGTGCTGCTGGCCTGCCTTGGTCTGCTTTAAAAGCCAGCTATTTAGCCCTGTGCTAAACCCGCCCCTGATGTCAGTGGTAGGGAAATTATTGGAGCGGATTCTTCGAGACAGGATTTACTCCCATTTGGAAATAGGTGGACATATTAGCGAGAGGCAACGGGCTGGACCGTTTTTGAGACAAAGTGCGGAGGAACTGTGGCATTTTACGTCAAACAAAATGGGCGTAGGTCGGCCACCGTTCCTGCAACCGGTGAGGGGCGAGCTGCCGCGCCGCGTAAAACACCCGGCTCCCACGATAAAAACCATTGGAGAATGGCCGGGTCCATGGCCACGCATGCACATGGCGATTACCTGCAGCGGTCGTGCCGTAAAACAAAAACATAGCGCCGGACGTGCGCGGATCCGACTGCCAGATAGTGCCCCCTCTGGCCACTCTCAGCCACCTCCCACCAGTTCGTCCAGCCCTCGCGGACGCCCCCCAATGCAACAGCATGGCTCCCGTCTGACTGTGGCAGCGCTGGGCACAGTCCGCAGCTGCCACGTCAGGTTCCCGACCGCTGAGACCACACATCAACTGCCCGGTCGGGAAAGCGGACCATCAGGGTCGGACCATCGGGTGAGGGCTTTCAGGTGATGCGCTAACACCATCCCAACGGCCTGCAGCATGCAACACGATGACGCCATTTTGGAAGGTGTGGAAGGTAAAAACCTGTGTCAAACAGGTGCCGCACCGCCCAATTTCGGCGTCAGAAGGGATTCTGCGCCCGATCGACAATTACGTAAGCGGCAGCGGGAACGGTGATTCCCGCCCAACATGGCTCTGTGAAGGGGAGGTCGTGTCTCACTGACTTGATCGAGTTTTTCGAGGAAGTGACAAAGATGATTGATGAGGGTAGAGCAGTGGATGTTGTCGACATGGACTTCAGTAAGGCCTTTGACAAGGTCCCTCATAGCAGACTGGTACAGAAGGTGAAGTTGCAAGGGATCAGAGGTGAGCTGGCATGATGGAGACAGAACTGTCTCGGCCATAGAAGACAGAGGGTAGCAATTGAAGGATGCGTTTCTGAATGGAGGGCTGTGACTAGTGGTGTTCCGCAGGGATCAGTGCTGAGACCTTTGCTGTTTGTAATATATATAAATAATTTGGAGGAAATTGTAACTGGTTTGATTAATAAGTTTGCGGACGACACAAAGGTTAGTGGAATTGTGGATAGCAATGAGGACCGTTGGAGGATGCAGCAGGATAGAGATTGGTTGGGCACTTGGGTGGAGGGATGGCGGATGGAGTTTAATCCGGACAAATGGGAGGTAATGCATTTTGGAAGGTCTATACAGATGGGAAATAGACAGTAAGTGGCAGTACCCTTAAGAGTATGGCAGAAGGATCTGGGAGTACAGGTTCACAGGTCACTGAAAATGGCAATGCAAGTGGAGAAGGTAGTCAAGAAGGCACAGTGAAAACTTGCCTTCATCAGCCCGGGCATTGAGTTTAAAAATTGGCAAGTAATGTTGCATTTTATAGAACTTTAGTTCAGCCGCACATTGAATATGAATACTGCCAAGGTGCTAGGGTGGCACTTCCAAACTGGCAGGAGCACTGCCTTAGTGCCAGGCTGGCAGTGCAAAGGTTCCCAGGTTCCAGGGTGGCACTGCCAAGGGTCAGGGGGTGCATGACAGCCCAAGATGAGTTTCAAACCCCTTGGCCAGGATGTTTCGGATTTGCTTGAGCTTAAAGGTGCACCCATCCAAAATCTGTATTCTCAAATGAGGAGGAATGCACAGCTGAGACATGCTAGCAGCATTAAAGTTACAGCAGAGGCAATAATGAGCTGTCAATGGAAAAGCACATTCATGGAAGATTAATTTTGAATAGATCCAATTATCGATCTCTGAGCAGTGATCCTTTACCACATTGGTTATTCCCCTCTGCGAAATGACTCCAAAAACAAGACAATACTATCTCAGAACCTCATTGCTGCCAGGTTCAGAAATGGGAATCCCAGCATGCTTCCCCTGACCACCCTCAAAAGAACCTCACATGCTCATAGAGCAGTTGCCCTCACATGTATTGCAAAGAATGTAGTTGTTCAGTCCATTGAATGAGTAATGTGTAAACTGTAATAAATGAAGGCCATTCAAGAGATGGCAAAGTCCACCGAATAGCAGTAAGTCTATTGAGATGGGCAAGGGGGTGGGAGTGCGGATATTGTGACACTGAGAGTGTCCATGGCCATGGCCATAATTACATTGTCTAATAGGTCCCTATGCTGTAAGCATGCCCTTCAAGTCACACACTCACTCGTCAGTGATGGAAGAAGAACCTTTGGAGACTGCTGCTAACTCATCTTGTTATTTCAATGGTCCAACAAAGAAGAGAACATGAAGAAAATTAAGACTGCATTTAATGTTGCCTGCATCATCGCGAGGCAGGTAGCAGTGCACATGACCTCTGAGTATGGCCTTTCAGATTGCAGACCCTCAGTCATAAGAGAGGGTACATGGAGGTAAAGAGGTTACCCTTTTCCCTGTGCATCGACATCTCTCCTTGCACACAGCTCCTTGACCTTTCCACAATGCAGATGAGTTGGACGAACAAAATGTGCCTCCATTTTACATAGCCAAGAATGAACATCATTTGTACCTGCAAGACTTGTCAATAAGATGCCATGCACAAGCACTTTTTACATTGAGAGTGATGCATCACCTGACGTCAAAGAAGAACTGAGAAGGGACACACTGTGATGAGATGGCTTTACACAACCAATCCCCACCCCCCACTCCCCCAATGGAAAGTGTCCAACATAGCCATAGTTTGCTGACAGTTGTGCTGCTGGCCGTTGGGCTTCTACCAGGGCCGGGGCAGTAGTGGGGGTGGTCAGGTGGTGGGTTGTGGGGTCTGGGTGTAGATGGGCATGGAACACTATTGCCGTAGCTGGCAAGGCAGCCATGCAGCTGCACACGGTGCAAACAACCCACTGTGAACTTAGGGCCATGGGTCGTCTAGGTTTCCTCCCAGCAACCCCCCTAGCGGTCCTCTGGTCCCAGTCGACCCATCAGCCGTATGGGTAAGCTCCAGCACAACCAGTGCCATCTTGTTGGCTGGGATAAGTGTGTGTGCAGCTTGTCAGTCTCCCGAGTGTCAATCATGGACCTGGTGAATCCGGCACTATTTTTCTTTGGAATCAATTGTGTTCCACATGGCGCCAGTGCTAGCCTCTCCACAGTTGATGAATCGATCCAGGTTCGGCATCAATTTTGGTGTCGTGGAATTCTACGAATTCTGTGTTGCCGTCAACACTTAGTCCCAGAAACTGAGTTTAGAAGCGTAAGAAAACACTTGATTGAAAATAAGATCCTGAGGGATCTTGACAGGGTGGATGTTGAGAGGATGTTCTCTCGTATGGGAGAATCTAGAACTAGGGGTCACTGATTAAAATAAAGGTCATACATTTAAGAAGAAAAATGTTTTCTCTTTGAGGGATCTGAGGCGTTGGCATTCTCTACTTCAAATGGTGATTGAGGAAGAGTCTTTAAACATTTTTAAAGAAGAAGTGAATAAATTCTTTCTCAGCAAGGGGTGAAATGTTATCAGGCATAAGCAGGAATGTGAAGTTGAGATTAAAATGAGATCAGCCATTATCTTATGCAATGCCTGAGCAGGCTCAAGGGGCCGAATGGCCTTCTCCTGCTCCTAATTCATGTTTCTATGATGGTGGGGAATTCAGCAAGATCAAAGGAAATGGGTGGATTTGTTCTTTTTGGAGATGGCCATTGTCTGGCATTTATGTGGCACAAATGTTACTTAACCTTAACCTTGTCCAGGAGTTCTTGCAAGTGGGCATGGACTGTTTCAGTGTCGGAGGGGTCTCGTACTAACCACTGTGCAATCATCAACAAACCTCTCCACTTCTGTCCTTATGATGGAGGGAAGGTCATTGATGAAGCAACTGAAGATGGTTGGCCCTAGGAAAACTACACTAAGGAGCTACTGTTGTGATATCCTGCAGCTGGGATGATCGACCTCCAAAATCGACAACCATCTTTCTTTGTGCTAGCTTTGACTCCAACTAGTTGAGAGCTATCTCCTTAATTGTTATTGAATTGATGCTACACTCGGTCTTGGTGTCAAGGGCAGTTACTCTCACCTCACTTCTTGAGTTCACCTATTTTGTCCTTGCTTAGACTAGGTTGTATGAGGTCAGGAGCTGAGTGGCTCTGAGAACCCAAACCAAGCATCAGTATCAGGTTTTTCGGCGGCTAAGATCTTGGCAGACCCGAACGGGAGACATGTGATTGGCAGTGGGTCTTTGGTAGGCACCTGGGTGGTTCTAGTTAATGTGTATGGTCCAAATTGGGATGATATGACTTTTATTAACAAGCTACTGGCTTCTATTCCTGAATTGGACTCACACAACTAATTTTTGGGGGGACTTAAATTGTGTTTCAGGCCCTTAGTTGGACCGATCTAGACCTAAGTCTCTGATCCCATCTGGGGTGGCAAAAGCATTATTGTTTTTTATGGAGTAGATGGGGGTGAGGGAGGTGGGGGACAGATCCATAGCGATTTTTGTATCTGAGTGATGAGGGGTTTTCTTTTTTCGCCCGTGTCCATCAGTTTATTCTCATATTGACTTTTTTGTCATGGGTGTAGAGGGTGGGGTATTTGGCAATTGTGATCTCAGACCAGGCCCCGCATTTGGTGGATTTGGTATTGGAGCCGAGTCCCTCTCAATGCCCGCTGTGGAGATTGGACACAAAATTGTTGACAGGAAAAGGGTTTTGCGAGAGCGTATATCCTGCCATTGGGGAGTACAGTATGTTTAATAAGAGTGAGTTTATCTCAGCTTCTACATCGTGGGAGGCCCTTAAGGTGGTCATTACGGGGGAAATTATTTTCTGCAAGGCACACTAGGAAAGGATTGGGAGTGTCGAGCGACAAAGGCTGGTGGGTTCCATCCTTGAGGTGGATCATCAGTGTGTCCCACACCGGAGTTTCTGGCAAGTAGGAAAAGGTTGCAGACCAAGTTTGGGTTGCACTCACAGGTAAAGTGTTGAGCCAGCTATGGCGTTTGAGGGGGACATTCTATTAACCTGGGGAGCAAACCAATTGTCTTTTTGCGTATTAGCTGAGGCGGCAGGCTGCCTCCCAGGGGATTGTGTAGTAAGGGACTCTGGTGGCAGCTTGGTCACGGCCCCACTGAAAGTTAATGCTGCGTTTGAAGCTTTGATTGAAGTCTTTATAGATTGGAACTCTCGAGGAGAGTTCGCCCATCATGCAGTTTTCGGATAGGTTATCTTTCCCGGTGGTGAGAGGGAGAGAGAAGGGAAGAGTTGGAATCCCCGTTAGGTCCTGAGGAGATTATGAAATGTATTGGTTTAATGCAATCGGCGAAAGCTCCAGGCCCAGATGGGTTTCCCATTGAGTTCTATAAGAAATCTGCGGGGCAGTAGATCCCACTGATATTGCACATTTAATGATTCCTTGTCCTCGGGGGTATTGCCTGTTACATGGACACAGGCCTCTATTTCCCTGATTCTGAAGAAGGACAAGGACGCTGCAGGAAACAGCATCTGCAGTTGCCCTCTATGTCAAAAACCCTTCCAACCCCAAAATCTGTTTCCTTCGGTTTGGCTGGCTCAGTGACCTGCAATCGCCTCCCGATCTGCAGGTGATCATTTGGTTTCCGAATCGTTTGTATGCCAGTGGTATTCACAAAATGCAAAATTACACCTCATGTGCTCACCTGATTTTTGAATCAGACCTCTCAAAATACCCCTTTACTCAACTGGGGTTTATTCCTAAAATCCATTTGTAACACTGTCTTCAATTTTTCTCCAAACTTTCAGAATGGATAGATGTCTCTCACCCTCCTATTTCAGCCTGCCATCTTTTGAGGCCCTAAATCATCTACTCTTCATCATCCAGAAAGTAATTCAGAAATAGGTAAATTTTCCTACCTCCTTTACTTTCTGGAAGGACTGCTGCTCCTGAGATGTCTTCATCCACTCTTCCATCATTCGCACCTTCCTCTGTCACTATTGTGTATGCACAACTAATCAAACCAGACCCTTTCTTCCCACATTGTAGCCTGGGATATTCACTACTCTTTCCATATGAAACAGACATTTTATAAGTGGTTCCTGCAATCTTATACCCTCATTCGCAATGTCATTTTTTCTATTTTGAGGAGACGAAATTCAAATTTGACCATCAATCTGATGAAGACTTTCTTTCTTTGTGCAAGTGCGATCCTGGTTCTTCAACTCTTCTTCCTATTCTTAATTTGATCCGTTTTCTGCACTGATCTAGCAAGAAGAGTACCTCATCTCCTTCGGGAACTCTGTAGCCCTCTGGTCTGAGGGTTGACTGTAGAAACTCAGCTGCATTCTCTGATTTTTGATTGTTCCTCCATTTACATAATTTTTTTTTAACAGTTTGGAGTTGTTTTACTTGACTTTTTTTTCCCTTTAATTGTTTTCTACACCAAGATTGACTTTATACTGAAACCGCCACTTTGTATATCTGCAATATTTAAAGGAAAGGCATTTTTTCAGGGGCTTAAATGCTTTAGCAGGACAGTTGCCATTTCTGTATGCTCAGCCTTTGCCTATTGTTCTCCCCTAGAATCATAGAATCCCTAAAGTGCAGAAGGAGGCCATTCAGACCATCAAGGCCCTTTGAATGAGAAATCTATCCATGTCCACAACCCCCTAATGATGGAACCTCATAGCCTAGTCGGCAGCTCCCTGGACTCTAAGGGGTGATTTACCATGTCCAGTTCACCTAACCTGCACATCTTTGGACTGTGGGAGTGATGTGCCATCAATTAAACACAAGATGAGTAGTGAACGAAACTGAGCCTTTAATAAGCTAAACAGAAAGCCTCCTGGCATCTGATCCCAAACTGAGGCAGGGCCAGAGGTCAGCCACCTTTATACCGAGCCCGAGGGGAGGCGGAGCCATCAGGCAGTGGTTTACCACAATACATGTAGGACAGTAAAAGTTTACCACAATACATATAATATACTAACAGTGGTTTACCACATTCACCCCCTGTTAAAAAAGAGTCCAGCGGGGGTGAAGTGGACTTAAAGGTCAAGTCTGTCGGGGCCTTAACCTTCCACCGTGATTGCCTCAGTCCAGGCTTTGGTGTGGGCACTGTGTGTCCTGTGCGTCCTCTTCTTCAGCCATTTGTTGAGGCAGTGGGGGGGGGGGGGGGGGGGGGGTGTAGGTGCGGGGGTGGTGGTGAAGGTTGCTGGTGGGCCTGCGGGTGCCAAATCGTGAAGTAGCCGGGTAGTGGTGGAGGGAGACGGTGTTGGGTCGGGGGTGGTGGTCGCTGGGAAACCTGCAGGTGCCAAATCCCAGAGGGAGACTGTGTCCTGCCACCCGTCATGACGTGCCACATAGGCATATTGAGGATTGGAATGGTGGAGCAGGACCTTCTCAACGAGGGGATCCGATTTATGACTCCTTGCATGCTTCCGGAAGAGGACGGGCCCTGAGGCTGTTAGCCAGGACGGGAGCGAGACCCTGAAGGTGGACTTCCTAGGGAAGGCAAACATACGTTTGTGAGGAGTCTCATTGGTGGCAGTGGACAGGAGCGACCGGATGGAGTGGAGAGCATCGGGGAGGGCCTCCTGCCAGCGGGAGACTGGGAGACGTCTAGACCGTAGGGTCAAGAGGACGGCCTTCCAGGCCGTCGCGTTCTCCCTCTCCACTTGTCCGTTCACCCGGGGGTTGTAGCTGGTCGTCCTGCTTGAGGCGATGCCCTTGCTAAGCAGGAACTGCGCAATTCATCGATCATAAAGGAGGAACCCCGATCGCTATGGATGTAGGTGGGGAACCCGAACAAGGTGAAGAGACTGTGCAGGGCCTTGATGACAGTGGCAGAGTTCATGTCAGGGCATGGGATGGCAAAGGGAAATCTTGAGTACTCGTCAACAATGTTGAGGAAGTACACGTTACGGTCAATGGAGGGGAGGGGCCCTTTGAAGTTGATGCTGAGGCGCTCAAAGGGGCAGGAGGCCTTTACCAGGTGCGCTCTGTCTGGCCGATAGAAGTGCGGTTTGCACTCCGCACAGACCTGGCAGTTCCTGGTCACGGTCCTGACCTCCTCACTGGAGTAAGGCAGGTTGCAGGCCTTGATAAAATGAAAAAAACAAGTGACCCCCGGGTGACAGAGGTCATTGTGGAGGGCCCAAAGTCGGTCTACTTGTGCACTGGCAGATGTACCATGGGATAGGGCATCTGGGGGTTCATTGAGCTTCCCAGGTCGGTAAAAGATCTCGTAGTTGTTGGTGGAGAGTTCGATCCTCCACCTCAGAATCTTGTCATTCTTGATTTTGCCCCACTGTGTATTATTAAACATGAAGGCAACTGACCGTTGGTCAATGAGTAGAGTGAATCGCCTGGCAGCCAGGTAATGGCTCCAATGTCGCACAGCTTCTACAATGGCTTGGGATTCCTTTTCTATGGAGGAGTGTCGAATTTCGGAGACATGGAGGGTATGGGAGAAGAAAGCCACGGGCCTGCCTGCCTGGTTGAGGGTAGCAGCCAGGGCAAAGTCTGACGCATCGCTCTCCACCTGGAATGGAATGGACTTATCCACAGCGTGCATCGCGGCTTTGGCAATATCTTCCTTGATGTGGTTGAAGGCTAGGCGGGCTTCAGCCGTCAGGGAAAATATGGTGGATTTTATGAGTGGATGGGCATTGTCCGCATAATTGGGGACCCACTGGGCTTAGTAAGAGAAGAACCCCAGGCATCTCTTCAGGGCCTTGGGGCAGTGGGGGAGAGGAAGTTCCAGGAGGGGGCGCATGCGGTCGGGGTCGGGCCCTAGGACTCCATTTTCCACAACGTACCCAAGGATGGCTAGGCGAGTTGTGTGGAAAACGCATTTTATCCTTATTGTATGTGAGGTTAAGGAGCTTAGCGGTGTGGAGGAAATGCTGGAGGTTTTCGTCATGGTCCTGTTGTTCATGGCCGCAGATGGTGACATTATCTAGGTATGGGAAAGGGCAGCACAGTGGCCTAGTGGTTAGCACAGCTGCCACACGGCGCTGAGGTCCCAGGTTCGATCCCGGCTCTGGGTCACTGTCCGTGTGGAGTTTGCACATTCTTCCCGTGTCTGCGTGGGTTTCGCCCCCACAACCCAAAAATGTGCAGAGTAGGTGGATTGGTCAAGCTAAATTGCCCCTTAATTGGAAAAAATAATTGGGTAATCTAAATTTATAAAATAAAAATAAAAAATGTAGGTATGGGAACGTGGCCCGTACTGGTCAACCATTCGGTCCATTTCTCGCTGGAAGACCGAGAGACCATTGGTGATGCCGAAGGGAACCCTGAGGAAGTGGTAGAGGCGGCCATCTGCCTTGAAGGCTATGTATTGGCGGTCCTCCGGGCGGATAGGGAGCTGGTGGTACGCGGACTTCAAGTCAACTGTGGAGAAGGCTCGATACTGCGCAATCTGATTGACCATGTCAGATATGCTGGGAAGGGGGTACACATCGAGCTGCGTGTACCGGTTGATGGTCTGACTGTAGTCGATGACCATTCGGTGCTTCTCCCCAGTCTTGACGACCACCACTTGGGCTCTCCAGGGGCTGGTACTAGCCTCAATGATCCCCTCTCGTAGGAGTCGCTGGACCTCCAACTTGCTAAAGGCCCTGTCCCGGGCATTGTATCGTCTGCTCCTAGTGGCGATGGGATTACAGTCTGGGGTGAGGTTAGCGAAGAGCGAGGGTGGGGCGCCTTAAGGGTCGCGAGGCTACAGACGATGAGGGGGCGACAGGGGTCCACTGAAGTTGAAGGTAAGGCTTTGGAGGTGGCACTGGAAGTCGAGCCCCAGTAATAGGGCAGCGCAGAGTTGGGGGAGGACGTAGAGCTTAAAGTTAGTGTACTCTATGCCTTGTACTGAAAGGGTCGCGACACAGTACCCCCGGGTTTCTATGGAATGTGATCCGGAAGCCAGGGAGATTTTCTGGGTCGCGGGTAAAATTGTGAGGGAACAGTGCCTTCCCGTATCTAGGTGTATGAAGGTGTACTAGGAGCTCCCGGAGCCGAAGAGGCAGGCCGTCTCGTGCCCGTTGATCCAGATGGTCATCGTGATGTCATGAGGTGATGAGGCCGAGACTGGTTGAGTGTGATGGAGGCGAGCTTCGGAAGGTGATGGGTGGGCCGGTCGGAGGTAGCAGTAGCCAGCGTATTACCGGGTGAGCAGGGGTCCTGGGAGGCTGCGGAGTGCTCGAATGTTGTAGTGGCATTGGCTTCTTCTGGGTCCAGCTCCAGGCGTTCAGGCTTGAGCGCTGAATTCATCTTAAAAGTTTAGCTTATTAAATTGATGTGCCACCAATTCATCACAAGATGAATGGTGAACGAAACTGAGGCTTTAATAAGCTAAACAGAAAGCCTCCTGGCCTCTGATCCCGAACTGAGACAGGGCCGGAGGTCAGCCACCTTTATACCTAGACCGAGGGGAGGCGGAGCCATCAGGCAGTGGTTTACCACAATACATGTCGTACAGTAACAGTTTACCACAATACCTATAATATACTAACAGTGGTTTACCACAGGGAGGAAACCAGAACACGCGGAGGAAACCCACGCAGATAATGTACAAACTGCAGACAGACAGTCACCTATGGCTAGAATTGAACCTGGGTCCCTGGTGCTGTGAGGCAGCTGTGCTAACCACTGTGTCAACATGCCTCCTTGTTTTGATCTGTTCCTATAAGACTGTCTTCCTCCATTTCAATTCTGATGAATGATATCAACATAAAATTGGCTTTTCTCTTTTCAGATCTAGACAAATTGGCTTTCCAGCATTTTCTGCTTTATTTCAGAGTTCTGTCATTCCAAATTACTCCTGGAAATCTTTCCACAAAGTTGAATCTTGTCATTGTGTCAAACTGGTTTCTGAGCCAAGGAAGTATTTTCCAGCTTCTCAACAATGCCACAAACATTTCAGAAAGTATTAGCTTTTATCAGAAAACGGATGACACTTTGTTACCACTTTCTAATTATATCCAGTTGGTGATTTTCTCGAATAAGGGAATTCAGTTCCAATTTCCATGCAGAACATTCAAGAATGCTTTGAAGTCAATGTCAATTAGTGAGTTGGACCTAGAGCTAATGTTTAATGAGGATTCTTCCCTCTGTTTGAGGGGACAAATATGATTATGCATCCAACATTTTCTGACATTAATGTTTCAGAGTGGCTTCTTGAAGGGGGCAATTTAAATTTGAATGCTTACGCAAGCTACTAGATCTAACTGCAAGCCTTTGAAAGCACAAGCTTTCTGCAAAGGAAACAATTGATTGCTCTCTGCACTTCCATGTTGCTGGGTTTATCTTTAGTTCTACTTTTGGTTTCAAGAGATCTTAAGTTACGTCGAGGGATTTGAAAATAACTTCCAGTTGAGTATTTTCCTGTGAATTCCCAAGGATTTAACTTGTTGCAAAATCATTAAAGCTATTGATTATCTCAAGGTGAACCTTTGTTATTTTGGCATTGGGGAAACACGCTCAGGATCATGAAACATTACTAGGGTTCTTCTTGCTCAAAATATTTCCCTTTGAACTAAGAAAGGGTAAATTCATGCTTTGACTCACAATGGATTACCCAGCACCTTTTCAATTTTAAATGGAAACTGAGCAAACTGAAATAATAATGAGCCAATAGGATATTAACTTCCACACTCCTTGGATCTTCTTTTTTTATGGTCAAAGTTTCATGAATGCCTGGGTCCTGATATCTGGTCTGTTTGTTTATTCCCCGTGTTCAAGGTAGACTATGTGTTTTTGCACAAAGTAGAAAAGTTACCGAATAAAAATAGGAAATGCTGAAGTACTCAACCAGTCACATATCCGATGTGGAGAGAGAAAACAAACTCAACTGCTGGAAATTTCCAGCAATTCACGCTGGCGTAAGCTTCCAGTCCCACTGGACGGAGCACCACCGCCGCCCTTTTCCCAGCAGGAAGGGGTGCATTTAACAGGAAATCCCATTGACAACGGTGGGACCAGACAATCCCGTTGCTAGGCAATGGCAGGCTGCCCCCGAAAACACACGGCGAGTCAAACAGAAAATCCCAAGGATTGACAACTTCCATCAGAACTGAAAAAAATGATAAGTGTAACAGGCTTTAAGCAAGTGAAAGGAGGGAGATGCAATCAAATACAAGGGGGAGCGTGTGATAGGTGGAAGGCTGGAAGAGATTACATTTTAAAAAAGGATGGTGGTAAAAAGCCAGAAGGAGTGGTAATAGACACACTACAAAAGATGTGAATCGAGGAGGTTTGAATGACAGAATCATGAACAGCTGACATCCAAACACTAAAATGAAGGGCAAATGAGAAAATGAGCAGAAAAGAAGGAAAAAACAGGGGCAAAGGTTATTGTTTAAAATAGGTGAACTCAAACTTGAGTTTGGGAGACAAAAGATTGGACGGGATTCTCCAATTCTGAGACTTGGGTTGGGATTCTCGATTTTGTTGATAAGACTGCACACAGGTTCGAGATATAACCTCAAAATCGGAGAATCCAACCCTAAGTGTTGACGCCGGTGCAGGATTTTTGGAGTTAGACGACAGCCAAACTGGCACCGCACCTAGACCGATTCTGCTGCTGTTGGGAGGCTAGCACAGCGCCACATGGAACACAATCGATTCCAATGAGAAACGGTGCCGGATTCGCGATTGACACTCAGGAGACTGGCAAGCTGCAGCTGCATATACACATTGCACTCCCCACACACATCATCCCAGCCAAAAATATGGCAGCAAGGAGAGCAGCTCCACGCCTTACTGACGTCGAGGTGGAGACCCTCCTGGATGCCGTGGAGGAGTGGCAAATGATCCAGTACCACTGCCAGGAAGGAGGCTCCAGCCACCGGCATTTGCCATGCCTGGGTGCAGATGGCAGAGGCGGTCAGTGCCGTGGCTAACACCATCCGGACCGGTCAGCAGTGCCAGAAAAAACTGCACAACCTCCTTAGAGCGGCCAGGGTGAGTAGGCAGCACTGTGCCCCGGCACCAACTCCCGTCCCCCCACACTCGGAACCCGACCCACCCGAACCCGGAGTGCAGCCTAACCCCCACCCTGCATCACATGCCAGCACCCATACCGGCCACCATGGCCACTGAGGCCACCAACTATTCACCCCCTGAGCTGCATGCGTTGGATTGTCTAACACTATCGTTTTCCATTTGCCAACCCCCGCTGCCCCCAGAGAAGGCCACCAATAACCGCCGGAATCGGGAGAAGACTGGAGGGGGACCGCCCGACTTGTGGTTCCTGACCATAGCAGAGCAGAGGGCAGAGACATGGTTGGCGGCCCAGAGGAAAGGAAGGGTGTCGGGCTGGAGTTCGGCTGTGGGCAAGGAAGTGAGGCCCTTCTGATTTACGGTGACAGGTGTGTCAAACCTCACCCTCAACCCCACATCACCATCACCATCACTCCCACCCTCACCCCTACACCACGTTCACCATCACCCCCACCCTCACCCCTACACCACCCTTGGGATCCCGCCAGAGTGTGGCGAGAAACCAGTTATCACCGCTTCAGCCCTATTTCCATACAAATAACGGGAGCCACCCCATATCCAATGGGCTTCCACCCCATATCCAATGGGCTTCCATGATTCATCGGTCGAAGGGCTTCCGCGGGGAGCCGAGGAGGTGAGTAGCCATCTTTACCCACAGGCAAAGAGCCCGGGGGCACTGGACTCACAGCCCCAGTGCTAGGTGCGGGTAACCCTTAGGTGATGGAGGGCATCCTCGGCTGAGTTGGGCCCCCATGAGAGGTGGGAGTGGGGGGACCACTCGGGGGGGGGGGGGGGCAACCGCACGTGTGGTTTCACCATGCCAACCCCTGGATTGTGTGTATCCGTTCCGGAGCAAAACATGTCCCTGCCCGTCTGCCCCACTGACAACCTATAACCCCACCGACTGCTGAGGCCTCTGGCCGTGCAGCTGAAGGCTATTGCTGAATTGGCTATCACGGTTAAGTGAGCACTTGACACATCCCAAGTGGATTCCCATGGGTGGGTGGACCATGTAACATTGCCAAGCATCCCAATCAGACCATGATGCCTGGACACTGTGCCTGAACAATGCAGGAGGCAACACCATGGATGTAATAACCAACATCCAAACACCCAGGGGATGGAAAACAGCTCCGGAGACATGTCCACAGCCGAAAGGTGGGTGAGTATTACAGGAAGGGGCCCAGAGCCTGTTTCAGGCGAAGTTATGTGCTGGGATACAGAATCAGTGTTCCATTGAGGGTGGCCCGCTGGGGCCAGAAGTGCATGAACAGGACATGCCGGGAGTGGGGGAGAGAGGTGGGGGGGATGGGGGTGTGATGAATGGGGGAATGGAGGCTCCCGAGGTGGGAACCACCGCTCTTTGTCACCGTCTCCCAATTCCTTACAGATATTGAGTGCTATGGACGGTATTTTGGACCCCGCAGAACAGATTCTAGTGGCGCTGTTGGTAGGCCCAGGTGGCCAGACGCAGGAGACGGTGGCAGCCGCAGCGTCTGCAGAGGCTTAAGGTGGCAGCCCATGTGTGGGACCCCGCCCCACACCCTGAGGACCCAGCCACGCAACAGGCCAGGGTGAGACCCAGAGGTGGAGGCCCGTGACAGTCCAGGGTGTACAGGCTTTTCTGGTCGTTTGAACAGATGACAGATATCGCATGCTGCAGGAGGCTCCGCTTCAACAAGGAGACAGTGCGACACATATGCCATGTCCTCGCGGACCTGGCACCACCTAGACGAAGAGGACACCCACTCCCGGTGGCCATCAAGGTCACTGTAGCCCTGAATGTTTACCCCTTGGGATCATCCCTGGGCACGAGTGGGGACCTGTATGGCATCTCTCAGGCCACAGCCACAGGTGCATCCGACAGGTCATGGATGCACTGTTTGCCCAAATGGAAAACTATATAAACTTTGACGTGGACCAATCCTAACCAGATGCCCGGGCAGTACGATTCCCTCTCTGGGATAATAATAATCTTTATTGTCACAAATAGGCTTACATTAACACTGCAATAAAGTTACCACGAAAAGCCCCGAGTCGCCACATTCTGACGCCTGATCGGCTACATGGAGGGAGAATTCAGAATGTCCAAATTACCTAACAGCCCATCTTTCGGGACTTGTGGGAGGAAACCAAAGCACCCAGATGAAACCCACACAGACACGGGGAGAGCGTGCAGACTCCGCAGAGACAGTGACCCAAGCCGGGTATCAAACCTGGGACCCTGGTGCTGTGAAGCAACAGTGGTAACGATTGTGCGACTATGCCGCCCATGGCCCAGGTTCCACGAGCTGATAGACTGCATGCACATCGCCTTACACTCATTGGGACATCTGGGAGTGCCCTACATAAACAGAAAGGGGTACCACTCCCTCTGCAATCACCACATGAAGGTCATGCACGTGTGCATACGCTTCCCAGGGAGTGTCCACGGCAGCTACATCCTGGGGCAGTCAGACATCCTCGGCCTCTTCAAGGAGCACCTCAAGATGGCCAGTTAACTCTTGAGGGATAAGGGATACCTGCTGAGGACCTGGCTAATTGCACCAATATGGAGGCCGGCGACCGAAGCAGAAACCCGATACAATGAGGTCCATGTGGCCATTCAGGCTGTCATTGAACGGTGAATTGGATGCTCAAAATGGGGCTCCGGTGCCTCAACCGCTCCGGTGGTGCATGCAATGCACCGCCCGGAGGGTTGCCCACTTTGTGGTGGTCTGCTGTGCCCTCCACACCTGGCACAGCAGTGGGGCGACATTCTGGAGGTAGGGGATGAGGAACATATGGCCACCTCCGAGTTGGAGAAGAATGAGGACGAAGATGATGAGGAGGCGTTGGAGCAGCAGGGGCTGGAGGACAATCCCGGGTATGAACCAGAGGACCAGCCAGAGGCTGCAGGACCAGAGGCAGTGGTGAGGGTGCGGCAAGCCCGGAAAGCCAGGGAGGCCCTCTTACTTGCCCTCTTCACTTCGGACATGACCTGGTCCATCATCGCTAACAGGTGTTCACCAATGCCGAACTCTCCCGAAGATGCCGTCCCACTCTCTCCACCCTCGGCTCACCCCCCTGTAGTGATATCAGGGTTGGGTTGTAATTCACCGACTGACCACTTGGAGTTTCACTAGTATATAAGTCAATGTTAAACTCAGACTGGCTGGAGGAAGTTGAAGAGAGAGGTTGCTCCACATGATTTTACTGTTTTTCATCTGTTGTCTTGTATATAGTTTACCCAGAGTTAAAGCTAATAAATCGTTTATAACTTTAGGTACAAGTGTTCTTGTAATAAATCAGGCCATCTGACGAGAACATTACATGGTAGAAGGGCTGGATGGTATTAAACTCTGAGAAAAAAAACTTTCACTTGGACTGAGCAACGTGAGCAAGAGTGGAAGAAGCTCAAGACTTCACGAACCACCATGCCAATTCTCACGTTTCTTTTACCCATCTAAGCAGATTAAAGTGCCAACAAACACGTCCAAAGATGGTCTGGGAGCAGTTCTTCTGCAACTCGAGCTTGATGATTGGAAACCAGTCGCGTATGCATCACAATCCATGACAACAACAGAGCAGAGATACGCTCAAATCGAAAAAGAAAACCTGGGTTTAGTTGTAGGCTTGGAGAAATTCCATGACTACGTCTATGGGCTTCCTCTTTCACAGTTGAGACAGATCGTCCTGTGGTTAACATCATCAAAACTAATCTCAACCATATGCCGCCACGCGATCAGTGGTTGATGATGTAGTTACAACACTACGACTTCAATCTCATCTACACGGCAGGCAAATATTTGTTCGAGCAGATGCATTATCGAGAGGGTACGCGAAGGACATCTTGGGATTGAAAACCGGAAACCAAGAGCTTGTGACTCTGTTTACTGGCCAGGTACAAACCAGGATATTGACAGGATGGTCAGTTGTTGTGACACATGCCAGACACATTGTTGCAAGCAAACAAGGGAACCTATGCAAATATCTAATTTAACTACGGCACCAATGCAGAAAGTAGCTGTTGATCTCTTTCACTATTTAATGATCATGGACTATTTTTCAAACTTTCCCGAAATGGCTCTACTGTCAAGCATAATGGCAAGCAGTGCAATACTGCATACCAAGTCAATTTTTGCGACACACGGAATTTTGCATGTCGTCGTCGGTGACAACATCCCTTGTTTTAGCTGTAAAGAATGGCAACACTTCGCAGCCACATAATGGGCGGGATTCTCCCATACCCGACGGGGCGGAGGGTCCCGGCGGGATGGTGTGGCGTGAACCACTCCGGCGTTGGGCTGCCCCAAAGGCGCCTGAGAATTCGGCAGCCGGCGGGGGCGGGATTCACGCCGCCCCCCGGCGATTCCCCGACCCGACGGGGGTTCGACCCGACAGGGGTTCGGAGAATCCCACCCATGATTTCAATCATATCACGTTGATTCTGTTGTACCCTCAAGCCAATGGAAAAGTCGAAAAAGGTGTACATATTGTTAAGGACTTGTTGAAGAAAGCAATGGATAGCCAATCTGATCCATATCAAAATCGAAAATCGAAGTCACTTATTGTCACAAGTAGGCTTCACATGAACTTACTGTGAAAAACCCTTAGTCACCACATTCCGCCGCCTGTTCAGGGAGGCTGGTACAGGAATTGAACCATGCTGCTGGCCTGCCTTGGTCTGCTTTAAAAGCCAGCTATTTAGCCCAGTGCTAAACCAGCCCCTATCTCGCTCGCACTATTGAGTTACAGAGCATCGCCATGGTTGATCGCCAGCAGAGTTACTCATGAATTGAAGGTTGCGTACCACACTTCCATACTTAGCAAAGAAGGAGGAGAAAGAAGTGGTACTGCAGGAAATGTAAAACATTAAAGAGAAATAAAAGCAGTTAGATGATAGAATGTCTAGAGCTTTACCACCTCTGAGTAGTAATGACATTGTAAGAGCCAAAGATTCAGGCAATTCGGCGAACAGAACCATTGTACTTGAAAAAGTAGCACCTCGTTCCTTCAATATGCAGACAGAGGATGGGTTGGTATTAAGAAGAAATCATCTCGAACTCTTGAAAACCAGCGACGACTTTCGCAACAACGTGATGGATGATGAATCTCCATCAGAATCAATGTCAGCTACTGCGTCAGATATATATACTATATATATAGTTGCAAAAACAGTTTTAATTTTTTTTCAATTAATACTGTTAGACTCAGGCTCAGGCTATCACATGTGACTATACTGATGATACTGTATTAATTTATTCTTTCAAAGGAAAGGGGATGTAGTGATATCATGGTTGTGTTGTAATTCACTGACTGACCACAAGGGTCATCACTAGTATATCAGTGTGTATTGAAGTCTGCTGACCTCAGACTGGCTGGAGGACATTGAAGGGAGGCTTGTGCATGATTTTACTGTTTTTCATCTGTTGTCTTGCATATAGTTTACCCACAGTTAAAGTTAATAAATCATTTACAACTTTAGCTACAAGTGTTCTTGTAATAAATCAAGGCAACCTACAAGAATATTGCACTCTCGTCACCCCTACCTACCACCCCACCCTCTCCCCCCCTCCCCAGTGCCCTCAGTGATCCTCAGCGTGCTTAGCCTTCCTTGCTCTACTGCAATTTCTAGGCTGTGTCCATGAGGTGCACTTCCGATGTGGAGGCACCCAGCTGCTTTCCATGTCCCATGGCCGTCGATGCCCCTGGTATGTGTCCTCTGGGTGCTCAGGAGCTGGAGGGCCCCGACGTGCTTGTCGGCGGCACATGCAAAGCCATGCCACCCTATCCCTTGTACTGACTGCAAGATGGAGCCTCATCAGAGGGGTGTAACTCAGAGGAGCTGGTGGCCACTACCCCCATACCATGGGACAGTTCTCGGTTGGCAGCCAGCACCCTCGCCTCGCAGTCGGTGTCCATAGGGCCCTGGGGTTCATCTCGGGATGGAGCGCAGCTGATCGAGCCCCGGTTGTCCCTGAGCCAACCGGCTTTGCCAGCCCTGGCGGCTCCCTGGTGTCGGTATCATCGTGTTGATGTCCTTGGGGATGCTCCTCAGTGATTGGGACAAGCTCCGCAGTGCCTCAGCCATTCCCACCTGAGAGCGGGATATGTCCCACAGAACCTCATCAAGGTCAGCCTGATCCTGGGTCACGGCCCCAACTGAGGCGGACATTCTGCCAGACACTCAGCCATGGCCGTCACCGATTGTGCCACACCTTGGACACTTCCACTAAAGCTGCTGACATCATGCACCAGGCTCTCCACTGCGGTCACCATCCTAGTAGTGTTGGCCTCCATGCCAAGCATTGACGGTGAAATCTCCTGCGCCCGTATCCTCTGGGATTCCTCCAATTGGCTATAGATCTGCTGAAGTGTTGCTGACATCTCCCTCTGAATGTCTCCACCGGTCCTCACCATCTCTATCAGCTCCGGGATTGCATGTTCCAGAGGCTCAGCATCAGGCTGGAACCCAGTTGGGTCCTGGGATCCAGCAGACTTACATCTGTCTCACCTGGGCATTACTGTTTCCACCTGATATATATCAGCGACTATGTGATGCTCACCAGATTGTTCTCCAAAAGCCTAACCACTAACATTGTCCATCGAGGTGTGTGTCTTTGCTCTGGTGGAGGGTGGGGATGACAGCTGTGATGTGTTAATTGTGGCATCCTCAGAGCTCTCCTCCGAGATGGTCTCTTGGGAGGTAGGAGAGGGAGCCACACTAGATGGGCTGGTGCCGTTGGCTGGGGGGCGCCTGTGGGAGGAGAATGGACATGTGGTCAGCGAGAGGAATGGGTCAGTGTGTAGGCAATAACAACTAACATTTGACAGGTCCGCCAGGTGGGGTCCGGTGGATCCTCACCTCTAGGGCGTGCACCAACCACCGCATTGGTTACCTCCCTGTTCTCGGCCACCCCGTCACCTTGGGGGGCCCATCCTCGAAGGTGGTGAGCATTCTTAGCATGTCCGTCACCCTCCCCCCTGCCACCAGTCTGGGTCCTCTCCCGGGATTGTGGGAGATCTTCTCCTGCAGAGACACAGCGAGGGCACCATTAGCCATATGCGTGGTTCACAGTGGTGGGGGAGTGGGTGGTGAAGGGAGAGTTGAGTGGGGGGTAGAAGGGAGATGGGGGCTGAAGGAAGGGCTGGGAGCCACATGGAAGGTTGGAGGCAGGATGCTTGCGTGTTGGGGGAAGGTCCCGGGGGTGGGGGTTAACCTATTTGTATCAACTCACTCGTGCTGCCCGGTGTAGGTCGTTGACCTTCTTGGCACTGGAGGCCAGTCTTTCTGGTCACGCTTCCCAAGCTGACAGCCACTGTCACTTCATCCCGGGCAGCACTGGCTGTCCTGTGGCTCACCCTCCATGACCCTCGGGGGAACAGGACATCCCTCCAGGCCTCAACCCTATCTAGGAGCCTCCCCAGGTCCGTGTCTCCAAATCTTGTGGCCAGTTATCTTGGCGCCATGGAAGTGAGCTGAGTGGTGTTGGCTGTGCATGTGCTGTTTAAGCGTTGCTCAACATTTCTAGTTGGGGGGGGGGAGAGGGGGGGGGAGAGGGCTGGCAGCACGATGGTGCAGTGGTAGCACTGCAGCCTCACAGCGCTGAGGTGCCAGGTTTGATCCCGGCTCTGGGTCACTGTCCGTGTGGTTTGCACATTCTCCCTGTGTTTACGTGGGTTTTGCTCCCACAACCCAAAGGTGTGCAGGGTAGGTGGATTGGCCACACTAAATTTCCCCTTAATTGAAAAATGAATTGGGTACTCTAAATTTATAATAAAAAAACATTGCTAGTTGTGGGGGTGGGGGGTGGGGGGACTGGCGAGCGCAGTCCCAGCAAATCGACTGGCAAGCCTTCATTTGGGGTGTGAAGCCCATGGGGCGTGAGCCCATGTAGAATTGCATTCCTGGCCTCACCGGGCAGAGCGTCGGGAAATACATGGCAGTTCCTGCTTGCTTCCACACTTCGAAATCTTTCAGGATAATCGTGCCCGATATTTCTGTAGAAGGTCCGCATGCCCATTGCTGATAATTTACATCTAAATTGAAAGCTGGTTATTTTCTGGATGGCAGTCAATGGATCCAGTGTTAACAGTGCTGCTGTTTTTGATGTAGCGAGACCATGGGAAGGAAATATTAATGACACTCGAAACAAATCTCTGATATGATTATCCTTTAAGCGCTAGCTGTTGACTCTATATTGCATCCAATTTAGTAAAAGCACTTGCTGATTTGAATGATCTTCGAATATGTGTGTTACTACACTCTATTTCACTTGATAACGAGAAACATAGATTCAGAATTTAAGTCCTCCTCTCTGAACTATTTATTGTGCAGTGGTAAAATGTGGAGGTATAAACAAGCATTATCACTTTATGCTACTTGTTGCTAAAGTTTTGTTCACTTTTGCTTTGACTGAATCCTGCAAATGGCACCTTGCTTTTTTTTGTAATAATATTAGTGTGCATGAGGGTTACAGATAATTATACTCTTTTTTATTGCATAATGGAAGGCTTTAACTTTGATTAAAATATACACCCCTATGTTTGTCTTAAGTAGATTCAGCTTTCTGTGAACCCAGTCTATGAATATTTTTAGACCAAAGTCTCCCTTCTTCCAACGTTATTAAACTCAGCTTTCTAACAATTTTGTTTCAGTTTTCACTCTGGATTGGATGGGTGTCTGCATCTGTATTCTGCTCAGTCGAACAAGTAGCCCTTTCTGGAATTTAAAGATAATTTATTTCTCTTTACTTATTTTAACATGGAGCCAGGTGAAGGAGGCCTTGGGCTGGTGCGGTGATATGCATCACTGTAGATACACAAGGGGTTAATGTAAGTACACGTAGACTAGCTAGTCACTAGAGGGAGCACCAGAGACATGACACACAGACACTCAACCAATAGGTCAGTAAGATAGGACACGACCAACGGGCATTGATGATACACACAGAGGTGACACTACCACAGGGGGGCATTACACCAACCCATATATAAAGAACACACTCTTTCCAGTGGAGACACTCAGTGAGTACAGACACAGGGTTGATTCAACATCACACCCACCATGTGGATTGTAGCAGACTGGTTCGTCAGTCTGAGTAGCTATAGAAGGATTAACAGTAGAGGCGAATCCGAGTAGGAGAATTGTAAATAGTTTAATAAACGTGTTGGAGTTATCTCCACGTCTGAACCTTCCTTTGTCAGAGTGAACATCAAGGAAGCAGCTTATGCTACACCCAGAGCATAACAAGATAGCTGGATTCTTCGATTCAGCGTGGGAACGGTGGCATTTTACGCCAGAAAATATGGCATAAAACGGCCACCGATTCTCTGTTTTGCTGGGGGCTAGCATGCTGACAGCATAAAGCACCCAGCTCTAACTGCCGATATGGCCTGGAGAATTGCCGGGCACGTGGCTGCGCATGCGCATGGACACGTTCCGCAAAATAGTGCCCCCCGAGCCGGCTCACGCGCCCCAGACCACGCCCCCCACAGTGTCCCCCAGAACCTGGCACATATCCCCCCTGCCCGCTGATCGGCCTTCCCCCGATGTGGTACCACTTGATTGAGTCTGCAGCCGCCATGCCGCGTTCCCGATGGATGAGACCATATATGCGACCCAGCTCTCTGTCCTCGGCCCCCTGTAGTGTTCTAATGAAACTCAAAGTGAGATTGAAGAACGGCACCTCATCTTTCAACTGGGTATATTACAACCTTCTGAACGTAACACTGAGTTCAACAATTTTAAATCACAACTTCCGGCCCCATTTTGTTTCCCCTTTCTTTGCTGATTTTCACTTTCCTCTCTCATTTCTTGCTTCTTCCCTTTTGTTTTTGCAGCTGTACTTATTCCATTACCATTTCTTTTGGCTTTGCACCATAAACCACTTTGCCATTTAATCTCTCCTGCCTTCCATCCTACAGACTGCTCATTATGTTTCTTTTAACGCCCTCCCCCCTTTTGCTTGTTTCAAGCCTTTTACATCCAGCAGAGGGCAGCAGAGCAGAGCTTCTGATTGGCTGTTCCGGGGAGATTTCCATACGTGCAGTACGGTCAGCGTAAGTTGAAGGTGGTTTGTGAAGGGGCTGTTCTCGAGTGACAGCTTTACCCGAAACACTACTTACGTGTCTCCCACCCATCCTCCTCCTCTAACCAAAAAAAAAAAGTTCTGTCCGTCGGATCGCTAAACTAACAAGTTTGTTTTTTAGTTTTCAGTAGTTGGGAAGTTAATTTAGTGGGAATGGAGGCTAGGGCAGTTGAATGTTCCTCCTGCAGAATGTGGGAGGAAAGGGTCACCTCGGGTGTCCCTGCTGACTACATCTGCGGGAAGTGCACCCAACTCCGGCTCCTCGAGAACCGTGTTAGGGACCTGGAGCTGGAGCTGGATGAACTTCGGATCATTCGGGAGGCGGAGGGGGTTATTGACAGGCGTTATAGGGAGGTAGTCACACCTCAGGTAAAAGAAGAAGGTAGATGGGTTACCGTCAGGGGAGGGAGAGGGAACCGGCAGGCAGTGCAAGGATTCCCCTGTGGTCGTTCCCCTCAATAACAAGTATACCGTTTTGGATACTGTTGCGGGGGACGACTTACCAGGGGTAAGCAATGGGGCACAGGTCTCCGGCACAGAGTCTGTCCCTTTTGCTCAGAAGGGAAGAGAGAAGAGGAACAGAGCACTTGTCATTGGGGACTCCATAGTTAGAGGAACAGACAGGAGGTTCTGTGGGAACGAAAGAGACTCATGGTTGGTGTGTTGCCTCCCAGGTGCCAGGGTTCGTGATGTCTCTGAACGTGTTTTTGGGATCCTTAAGAGGGAGGGGGAGCAGCCCCAAGTCGTGGTCCACATAGGTACCAATGACATAGGTAGGAAGAGAGATGGGGATTTGAGACAGAAATTCTGGGAGCTCGGGTGGAAGCTGAGGGCTAGAACAAACAGAGTTGTTATCTCTGGGTTGTTACCCGTGCCACGTGCTAGTGAAGTGAGAAATAAGGAGAGAGAGGAGTTGAACACGTGGCTACAGGGATGGTGCAGGAGGGAGGGTTTTGGTTTCCTGGATAATTGGGGCTCATTCTGGGGTAGGTGGGACCTCTACAAACAGGATGGTCTTCACTTGAACCAGAGGGGTACCAATATCCTGGGGGGGAGATTTGCTAGTGCTCTTCGGGGGGGTTTAAACTAATTCAGCAGGGGGATGGGAACCTAAATTGTACAGGATGTTGAGAGTAGTGAGGTCAGGGATAGGGTTAAAAGTTCGAAAGAGGCACTGGCAAGCAAGACGCTGATATCGCGATGTGGATCCCGTCCATTGAGGTCGGGACCCAGATTTGCATATTCAAGTGAGCAGTTATTCTCACTTGAATATGTCTTCACCGGATCTACCCAGTGCCTGGGACCTAACGGTTTCACCTTGGAGACCCTTCGTGGGTGACGTTTAACACAAGTTTCCACAAAAGCTCTGTGTGGTTGAGCTTTGGGCAGGGTGGTACCCTGGTACCCCGATGCCACCTGGGTACCAAGGCACTGCCAGCCTGGCAACCTGGCAACCTGCCAATGTCGCCTCAGCGCCACCCTTGTACTGCCAAAGTGCCCAAGTGACACTACTAGGCTGGCAGGGCACTGACAGGGTATCAGGTTAGCAATGCCAAGGTGCCTAGGTGGCAATATATCCATGCCAGGGATCGGGTTCGAGGTGCCCTACCCTTACGAGGTGGAATGCAGGGTGACTCTCTTATTGGTGAGTTGGGGTGATGGTGGGGGGAGGGGGGTCCGGAGACCACGTTGGGTGGCTAAAGATTGGGGTGCAATTTAAAAATAGCGCCCCGATCTCTTCCTGCACTGGTGAGCTGTGCTTGTTAGTGCAGGAAACTGGACTAAGTGTCACCTTGGCAGGCAGTCCTTGCCGGGGTCCAGAAATGAAGCAGAGTTCCGTTTAATAGATGGGACATTCTTCTTATTTTTGTAAAATTTAGAGTACCCAATTCATTTTTTCCAATTAAGGGACAATTTAGTGTGGCCAATCCACCTACCCTGCACATCTTTGAGTTGTTGGGGCGAAACCGATGCAAACATGGGGAGAATGTGCAAACCCCACACAGACAGTGACCCAGAGCCGGGATTGAACCTGTGACCTCGGCACCGTGAGGCAGCAGTGCTAACCACCATGCTGCCCTATAGATGGGTCATTCTTGACGCTATCAGCTAAATGCCCTTGACACAGGACTCTGTTTCATTTCCGTTAAATTGTGCCCTTTATCTATTTGTAACTAAAATTAGGAGATGGGAAACTACAATAATAATAATCTTTATAATAATCTTTATTATTGTCACAAGTAGGCTAACATTAACACCACAATGAAGTTACTGTGAAAATCCCCTAGTCGCCACACTCCGGTGCCTGTTCCAGTACACGGGGCGGGATTCTCCCCTACCCGGCGGGACGGTGCGGTCCCGGTGTAGGGGAGTGGCGCCAACCACTCCGGCGTCGGGCATCCCCAAAGGTGCGGAATTCTACGCACCTTTGGGGGCTAGGCCCGCACCGGAGCGGTTGGCACCACGCCGACTGGCACCAAAACCAGCACCAGCTGCCTTTGACATCCGCCGCCCGGCGCCGGGGCTGGTCGAAAGGCCTTCGCTGGTTCGCACATGCGCGCTGGGGGATTCTCTTCCGCCTCCGCCATAGTGGAGGCAGTGGCAGCGGCGGAAGAAAAAGGAGTGCCCCCACGGCACTGGCCCGCCCGCCGATCGGTGGGCCCCGGTCGCGGGCCTGGCCACTGTGGGGGCACCCCCTGGGGTCCGATCGCCCGGCGCGTCCCCCCAGGACCCTGGCGGCCCGCTCGCGCCGCCGATCCCGCCGCCACCAGAGGTGGTTCAAACTCGGCGGCGGGAGAGGCCTCCCAGCGGCGGGACTTCAGCCTATTGCGGGCTGGAGAATCGCCGCAGGTCGGCGTGGGGTGATTCCCGCCCCCGCCAATTCCCGGGTGGCGGAGAATTTCTGCCACGGCGGGGGCGGGATTGTTGGCGGCCCCGGGTGATTCTCCGACCCTGCGTGGGGTCGGAAAATTTCGCCCACGGAGGGAGAATTCAGATTTTCCAAACTACCTGACAAGCATGTCTTTCAGGACTTTTGGGAGGAAACTGGGACACCCGGTGGAAACTCACGTAGACACGGGGATAACGTGCAGACTCCGCACAGACAGTGACCCAACCTATTCGAATCTGGGACCTTGACACTGTGATGCAACAGTGCTAACCACTGTGCTACCATGCCGCCCCTCAATTGACATGGAGCTCCATTTCATACAAATAAGTAATGTACTACTAAAACAGTTGAGTGCGTTGCTCACTGATCTACAGGTTTGTCTCAAACCTGCGGTTGAGGAGCCCCCAAATACCAATGGCCAGCTGTAAGTAAATTAAAGCCCCTTAAACTAGTGAAGATAGAGGGCGCGATTCTCCGCTGCCCACGACGGGTCGGAGAATAGTGGGATGGCCTTCCCGACATTTTAACCGACCTCCCGCTATTCTCTCCCCCCCCCCCCCCCCCCCCCCCCCCCCACGGCCGCCCCACGACACGAATCGCTGTTCGCCGTTTTTTACAGCGAACAGCGATTCTCCCCTGGCCAATGGGCCGAGTTGCCAGGCCTTTACGGCCGTTTTCACGAACGCAAACACACCTGCTCTCACCGTTCGTGAAAACGGCCGCAAAGTGCTGTTCCAGACAACCATGGCACCGATTGGCACGGCCGCACCACGGCCGTGCCAAGGGTGGCGTGGGCACGCGATCGGTGCCCACCGATCGCGGGCAGCGGGTTCGATACCCGCGCACTCTTTGTTCCTCCGCCACCCCGCAGGATCAGTCAGCGTATGCGTGATGACGTCATCCGCGCATGCGCTGGTTGGAGTCGTCCAATCCGCGCATGCGCGGCTGACATCATCGTGCGCGTCAGCCGCCGTGACGCTTGCCACGTGGGCTTAGCGCAATGCCGTGCTTCGCGGGGCCATGCTGCTAGCCCCGCCCGTGGGGGAGAATCGGGTCTCGGGAGGGGGCGCGGAGGCTGCCGTGAAACACGGCCAGTTTCACCGCAGCTTTTACGACTCTCCGCATTTGCGGAGAATCGCGCCCAGGGATTCAGATGAATATTTTAAGCACTCATATGTTAACATCACATGACATAATTTCAGAACATGATTAGATCTAATATCTGCCTTATAGGTTCTTTCTTGTTTTTCCATTTAAAGGTTGATTCAACCTGTTTGCCCAGATCGATAGCTGTTAGTATAGGAGTGCCGCTGATATATTTACCTTATTCCCTGAAACACAAATTAATCCTGGCTTCTCAGCAGACAGTCACATAAGGTATACAGTCATGTATGCAAACGAGGTGCTTAGGTATATTGGTGTCAATCCAAAATATTTAGTTTTATTTCTGATATGTTTCTTTCTTCTTACTTCTTTATGATTGTCTCATGGCATCACAGTAGCAGACAATTAACTGTTATGATATCATTTTCCTTAGCAACCAGAAACTCCTCATTGATTGGGTAGCACTGCATCATCTTTCACCTAGATTTCAATACACAATCAGGAAATTTGGCACAGAGGAAGGCTTCATGAAGAAAATGGTAAGTTCATCATATATGGAGTGTAAGACAGCCACAGCACAAAATGAAATCAATCATTAATTCATGGTTTTGAAGGTGGGGGCAGGATCATGTATATAAAGCGGGAGGTTAGTGCACTGCCTTCCAGCCCACCCCCATGTGATGGTGGGTGGATAGGGTGTCAGATAGCCTGCCCTCCTTATGGAAAGCCGGCTACTTAAACAGCAGGAAGGAAGGAGGCCACATCCCTTGTGGGTGCCTCATGCCGATCAGGTGGGTGATACAGTAGAACAGTGGTTAGCACAGTTGCTTCACAGCTCCAGGGTCCCAGATTCGATTAACGGCTTGGGTCACTGTCTGTGTGGAATCTGCATTTTCTCCCCGTGTCTGCCTGGATTTCCTCCAGGTACTCCGGATTCCTCCCACAGTCCAATGATGTGCAGGTTAGGTGGACTGGCTGTACTAAATTGCCCTTAGTGCCCAAAAAAGTTTAGGTGGGGTTACTGGGTTATGGGGATAGGGTGGCGGTGTGGGCTTCATTAGGGTGCCCTTTCCAGACTTGATGGGCCGAATAGCCTCCTTCGGCACTGTAACTGTTATGATTCTATGAACCCCCCCTCTACCTGCTTTATGCCTTCTCCCTGACTTCGAAAACCTGATCCCCACAATCCTCGCTAGGATTCCCAATTCCTCGATGTGATCCGTAATGTACAATATGGAGTTTGCAGGCTTATGTTGCCTGATCATTCGAGCCCTGGGAAGGGACATCATGTTGTACAATAGTAGCCCTACCTCTGAACCAGAATCTCTGAATTCAAGACCCACTATGCAACTTGATGGTCACAGATGGTGTGTTCGTATTTTGGCCATACAGGTTGATTACCAACCTTCAAATCCTTCTATTACATCTATGGCAGGCCGTAAAGAATGGGAAAATGTCCTGGTCAGCCAGATAGGTGGTAGGTGCAGTGCATTGCCTCCCCATGTTAAAAGACTCCACATGCTGATTCTTACCAGGGCTGCATTCCATTGCAAGAATTCTCCTTGCTGCAAGGGAATACCAGAGAGAGAGTGAGAGTGAGAGCCTTGGGGTTTTGTCAGCACATCAAAAATGCCTACTTTCCTGAGATACAGGAATCTGTTGTGAAGTGAGTTGATGGAATACTGGTGCATGAGCTATATACTGGATGATGTGAGACTATGAGCAATGAGTGAGATATGATTTGTTATTGTAACGAATGGAAAACTGTGTACCAGTTCATGAATTCATCGTAACTCACATTTCAATTGCACAGTGTCATGTACAGAATGTGTTTGTTCTCTCACTGCCTGTGATCATTATATTTTGTACAGAATGATGTGTGCCTTTTCTTACCCTATTTGCATGTGTATCCCAATTAAATAATTCAGCCGCAAGATTTTGTGAGTTCAAAAATAAAGAAGGTGATTTATTCGGACACACCTACCCCGAATTAAATGCAACATCAGAAAGGCATTCTTGTCCTCACATACACATACAAAGATTATGTACAGATAATGTTCATATATTTTTACTAATTGCTGTTAGCTCAGTATCTTAACGATTTTAGGTCACCTATGTAGCAGGCCTAATTTATTGAATTAAATTTATGCTTTAAAGTTGAAGCGGGGTCTTGTAAAGTGAAGAGTTCAGAGCAGGTTGTGAGGATTCTTGTTGTCAAATTTCTAGGTGGTTGGTTCTCAGCTGAACCTTTACTGGAGCATGATACATACTTTGGTGGCTTAATGCCTTGCAGGTTGTTTCCAATATGGTTTACATACTGGCTGAATTGATGGTTTCAGTGGTTTTGCCTGCAAACAGTTCTTTGCTGATTTGTAAATGCAGACACCAATATTGCTCCCTTATCACGTTACTTTCTGCAAGTCCAAGTCCGTTTCCAAATGAGAGGGTGGCGTCCATGTTGACTCCACATCCTGTGTTGTGCGTAAACACCTCCAAGGTCCACTTAGTCCAGTGTGGTTAGGAAAAACCATCATGATACAATGGGGCAGTGCTAGGGGCCATTCACTTCCAACTGCCATCAATTGAGTTTTGATCTTCCCTTTGTTAAGTATGAAACAGGGAAACAGGAGTCTGTAAAACTCTGTAGTCTTTTGTGTTAGTTCATCCTTAAACAAATTGTTATGTGAATTCCCCAGATGGCTGTGAATGTCCATACTTAATTTGGTATTTGCTTGAGACTTGTAGTTGCCTGTAGCTCAAATGCCAAAGGTCAAATGATTTATATTGGACATTTTAATAGTTTGTTTGTGCCCAGTTTTTAAAAGTAATGACTAGAAGTTCATTATATGATGTTCTGTACTGGGTGTGATAGGCAGTGATTGTCCAGCTTTGAAATCTTGTGATGCGCCACATTAACTTACATGATATCAGCGGAGTGCAGGCATTGATTGAATTTAGGAAAGAAGTGGAATACTGGGCTAGTCACTGTTGAGAAGTAGTTTGCTGCTGGAAGCCTCAGCTGCTTAATAGAATGTGGCCCCAATTACTGATAGCTTCACCAATATCTCAGAACCAAAATAACATTCACACTGACTGGATTTTGTGGACTCATCATAGAAACAAAAATCCAGCTATTATCAAGCTCTCAAATCTAAGCAAAGCACGGAGCAGGAATGCACAGCTAAGGTACTGGGAAACCTGATATTGCCAACTCAGGACAGATTTGCAGAAATATAAGGTTAAAATGAATAACCAAAATTGTCAAAGGTATGGAATGAAGGCAAGACTCAAATATATTCAATGTGGAGACCTGCGATTTTAGATGCTCAAATAAATGACGAGTAAAACAGGCTGTAATAAGAGTTGTTTGAAAAGAATGAGTTGTAAGTGGGAAAGAATAACATTTGGGTGAAATGGATGCAATAAAGATGAACACTTAAGTATTTAATCAGATATGAAAAAGCTTTTAGGGAGAACAAATTACAAAACAGATGAAAGAAGTGCATAGCTTAATAACGACAAGATAAGAACAGAACATTTTGGTTCCAATATCATTGGCTAGAAAGAAGGTGTGCCCTCATGGTTTTTATAATATTTTAAAAGCTGCTGCATGAACAGTTTTTAGTCTCCATTTAGACTTGAAAGATTAGGAGTCAAAGGATAATGATGGAGGTGTCCAAAATGATGAGGGGTCTGGACGGGGTAGGTCGGGAAAGATTGTTCCCACTGCAGGAAGGATCAAGAATGGGAGGTGACAGATTTTAAGATAAGTGGCAAATGTAGCAATGGAGATGTGAGGAGAAAACATTTTCGCACAGCAAATCATTAGGTTCTGGAATTCCCTACCTGAGAGTGAATTGAAGGCACATTCAAACAAGGTATTCAAAAGGGAATTGGATTATTATCTGAGAAAGGAGAATGAGCAGGTTTAATGGGGAGAAGTTGGGGAATGAGATTAGGTGCATTGCTCATCAGGAGAGTCAGCGAAGATATGAGAGGCCAAATGGCCTCTTTTTGTGCTGTAACAACTCTGTGATTCTGTCAAGTTGATATTGCTTAATTGCAAGGCCTGAATTAAACAAGACGAATGTCCTTGTAAAACATGCCATTGAAGATTCTGGCCACTGCTTAATGCCTTTGCTGTTCCTGACCACCTCCTTCACCTTGCTTGAATATTGGCCAAGGTAACTTCAGGAATAAAATTACAATTGTTTTGTGGAGAGCATTCTTACACCAATCTGTTCTTTGTTAACCAACCAATAAGAATGGATGAATATGAAAAGAACCATTGTTTCTGCATTACCATTATGTAAACATTCCTGTGAAAATCCTACCTTTTGTCATTTTGGTGAGAAGCAACCAGATCTGGAATTAGAAAACGCCAAAGATGTTAAACCCTCAAAACATGGAAAGACATTCTCTGAAAGATTCTTTCCACTAGTCAGAGTATCTGTTTCCCCAAATATGCGCTACAAAGCTAAAAATCTGATTGGAGTAAAGCCAAGGATGGATTGGGCCAGCTAAAATTGATATGTGAATACCAGCTGCTTCCTTTTCTATTCAGCCAGCCTGTCACTGAATGATTGCAAGAACCTAAATGTGAGACTCACAAGAAAGGAACAAAATAGTTCAAGAACCCAGGCATAGTTCGAAGTTCCAGATAGTTTCTGCATATCTTTTTCATTCTGACTGTGTTTTCCTGACAGTTGATTCCTCAACAGGCCATCTCTTCTTTTGTTTGATGTACCCATCTCCAGGAACAAATAGAAAAGAACATGAAGATTAGTGATACAGAATTGATTTTCACTTTACAATGTATTTTTCACCTCCTGTGACAAGGGAATGCTGTAGGTGAAAGCAAATAAGAAAATATTTCCTATGAAGTTGATGAAAACCTAGCATTGTCCCAGAAACCCGAAATATTCAAATTAAATGGCAGAGTATGATATAGAGGTGAGTTGCATCTCTGAATCATCATTAATCTATTTGTTAATTGGGATAGCTTTATGTCACATATCTGCAGAAAGAATCCTTGAAACTCCATATCCTAAAAATGTGTTTGACTGATTTCTCTTAGTAACAATGACAACTTGCATTTATATAGCACCTTTAATGCCATGAAACTTCCTCAGGTGCTTCAGGAGGACATTATCAAAACAAACTCTGAAGTAGAGCCAGATAAGGAGATATAAGACTGATGACCCAAAGCTAAGTGAAAGAGTTAGATTTTTAAACAACATCTTGAATGAAGAGAGTGAGAGATAAAGGGTTGGGTGTTCAATTGCTTGTGGGGCAAGGCCAGGCATGGGCACGCATGGGAAATAATGCTCCTGAATGACGTGTCAGTTTTCTGTCGCCTCTGTGACCTGTGACCTGCAGAAATTTCTAAAGGGAAGCCAGGAATCGGGGGAATCAGCAACTCACACGCCTCCAGTACCCTTGCTGTGTAGCGAGTTGAAGAGTATTTTAAAAGGCCGTTGAGGGACAGAATCAAATCTTTGAAGTTAATAATAGGTAGACTGAGCAGTATGGGACACGTTAATGCAGGACTGTTGGGAACGGTTATCCATTATTGATTGCAATTGCTGGTGAAATTTCATGTGAGAAAAAGGATTGTGAAAGGATAGTGAAAGGATAGCTCATGCAGTGGCAGAAGGTTGCCATCACTTGATTAGAGCAGCTTAAGTAACTGATGAGTGTTATGGGTACTTGTTTGTGTGTGTGTGGACTGTGAGGCTGCTGTCCCTCTGCTCCTGCTTCTGCCATTCCTCCAGGTAATGGTATGCACAGTCCTTTGCTGTCTGCCTTTAAAGTTGCCCTGGAGAATTGTGTTTCACTTCCAGGTCATGCCATTAACTGGGTGCCAAGTTCGACTGCAGCCCAATGAGGACCTTTATTTTTTTTAATTGCATCACATTACTGATGCAGATGGGCTGCAGTGTCAGGATCCAGCAATGATTCTGCTGCCAGGTTCCCAATCCCAGATTGAAAATCCAACCCAGGGTGTCAGAGAAATCTTGGGAGGGAATGCCAGTGTTTAGGGCCTAGACAGCAGAAAATATAATTGCCAATAGTGGAGCTATTAACACAGAGGATGGTGAAGATGCCGGAACTGGAGGAGTGCACATATCTCCAAGGGCTGTTGGTTTGGAGGAGGTTACAGGCATAGAAATGGGTGAGGCCATCAAAAAACAAGGATGAGCATTTTAACATTGAGATGTTGGCCAATGTATGCCAGTGTAGATCAGCATGCATGGGATGATAGGGCAATTGGATAATCGTGATCTAGAATATGGACAGCAGTGTTTTGAATGAGATCCTGGGCTGGATTCTCCGTTTTCAGGATGTGCTCCATGGCAGACACAGCCCGTGGACCTAGGGTGGGATTCTCCGATCCTGCACCGGGTCGGAGAATTGCCCATGGGGGTGGGGGTTGCGAATCCCACCATGCTGCTCTGACGCCGGGCCATCGATACTCCGGTGACCGGAGAATTGGCGGCAATCCCGCCAGCGCAGTTGCCACGCCGCCGGTCGGGGGCCGCTGAACACGGCACCCCCTGGCGATTCTCCATACTCAATGGACTGAGTGCCCGCCGAGTTCCGCCAGCGAGATATTCGCAGACTCACTGGCAAGGAGCACCCTGCCACCTATGCTAGTACAACCTGCAATCTTGCTAATACCTAAGAAAGACAAAGACCCAACAGAATGGGGTTCCTACAGACCCATTTTGCTGCTAATTGCAGACATGAAAATACTGGCCAAGATCCTAGCCAATAGGCTGGAGGACTGCATACCAGAGGCGATAGCAGAAGGCCAGACAGGCTTCATCAAGGGGAGACAGCTAACGTCGAGCATCAGGCGCCTGCTGAACGTGATCATGACCCTATCCGAGGAGAGAACATCTGGATGCAGAAAAGGCCCTTGACAGAGTTGAATGGAAGTATCTCATGGAGGTACTGGAGTGGTTCAGGCTTGGAACAGCGTTTACCGCCTGGGTGAAGCTCTTGTACAACGCTCCCACAGCGAGCATATGGACAAATTACACCAGCTCTAAATACATCCAGCTGCACAGAGGCATAAGTCAGGGCTGCAAGGATGCTTTTTGCCCTGGCGTTCAAAACATTAGCGATCGCGCTTAGGGCAGCACTTGGACACTCTGACACTGCCAGACTGGAACTCTGGCAGTGCCCCTGTCAGCCTGGATATGCTACCAGGGCATCCAACACTGCCAGGTGGCACTGCCAGGGTGCCAAATGGCAGTGCCAGGGTGCCTGGATTCCAGGGGTAGAGCCAGAGCGCGATGTTATCCTGTCCCCAACCATCCAGGGTCTCTAATGGCCTGGGAAATTCTCTCAGGTGCCGTCATGCATGGTCCATGTTTGTGTAAACCAACACTAAACAGCGCCCTAGCGAGGTCTCCCAGATACAGCTGTTGAGTCCCAGGCATGAATGGTTATGGCAAACATCTATGGCTCATTAAAAAATGCTGATCTGGATCACACCTATTGAAGGTGAGGTCCAGATTGTAAAATCCCGCCAGATGTTCCGTGTGTCGCGATAATGTCCCAACACTGTGTATCAGCAACATATAAAAATGCTGGAGAAATTTCATCAGTAATGTCTCCGCTGCATCCTCAATGGACCATCAAAGAAAGTGTCCTTCTTGAAGCCAGCTCCACGGCATTCAGGAAAAACTGCAAAATTAACTTTGATGGACTAGCCACGGTATCTGCATCGCTGAAATGCATCTGACATGCCAGGTCCTGTTTTCCAACTCTCAGATCATCAATGGTCCAGGGGAAGTCAAAGAAAATGATTCAAAGGCACTCTGATGTTCTCCTTGAAGTGTGACCATTTTGATCTTAATGACTGGGAGGATCTTGCTACAGGGAATGTGAGGAAAACCTTTTTCATCCAAAGGGTCGGGTGAGTCTGGAACTCACTGCCTGAAAGGTTGGTGGAGGCAGAGACATGAAGAAGTACTATCGGTAAACTGTTGGAAAATGGGGTCAGGATAATTAGGTGGTTGTATTTGACCAGCGCTGTCGCACTTTTTTGAGCTGTGGACCTCTATGACTTTATAATTGTTCAAAATGGTGACAAATTGTCCATCAGGCTATATCAGAGTTTAAAGTAGCAGTGCCCAGAGTGTAGGGTTGGCTTTCTTTCCTTTCCTCGCTATGGCCACATTGCCTCAACATTAAGACCTTGTGACCTCTTGGGACATCCTGCCTCATGTCCCCAATGATCTGTGGGTCGAGAATGGGCCTGTTGATATACGTGAAGATTCATGACAAAAGTCCATGACCCTGAGCAGAAGTCATCCTCGAATTGAGGGATAACTGTTCATTTTCTGCTTTGCTTTCTTACCCTTTCTTATAAATCTTTTACATAGAACATAGAACATAGAACATTACAGCGCAGTATGGGCCCTTCGGCCGTCGATGTTACGCCGACCTGTGAAACCATCTGAAGCCTATCTGACCTACACTATTCCATTTTCATCCATATGTCTATCCAGTGACCACTTAAATGCCCTTAAATTTGGCGAGTCTACTACTGTTGCAGGCAGGGTGTTCCACACCCCTACTACTCTCTGAGTAAAGAAACTGCCTCTGACATCTGTCCTATATCTACCACCCCTCAATTTAAAGCTATGTCCCCTCGTGTTGGTCATCACCATCCGAGGAAAAAGACTCTCACTGTCCACCCTATCTAACCCTCTGACTATCTTATATGTCTCTATTAAGTCACCTCTCAGCCTTCTCCTCTCTAACGAAAACAACCTAAAGTCCCTGAGCCTTTACTCGTAAGACCGTCCCTCCATACCAGGCAACATCCTGGTAAATCTCCTCTGAACCCTTTCCAAAGCTTCCACATCCTTCCTATAATGTGGTGACCAGAACTGCACACAGTACTCCAGGTGCGGCCGCACCAGAGTTTTGTACAGCTGCAGCATGACCTTGTGGCTCCGAAACTCAATCCCCCTACTGATAAAGGCTAGCACACCATATGCCTTCTTAACAGCCCTATTAACCTGGGTGGCAACTTTCAGGGATTTATGTACCTGGATGCCGAGATCTCTCTGTTCATCTACACTACCAAGAATCTTGCCATTAGCCCAGTACTCTGCATTCCTGTTACTCCTTCCAAAGTGAACCACCTCACACTTTTCCGCATTAAACTCCATCTATCACCTCGCAGCCCAGCTCTGCAGCTTATCTATGTCCCTCTGTAAACTATAACATCCTTCAGCACTATCCACAACTCTACCGACCTTCATGTCATCTGCAAATTTACTAACCCATCCTTCTACACCCTCTTCCAGGTCATTTATAAAAATGACAAACAGCAGTGGCCCCAAAACAGATCCTTGCGGTACACCACTAGTAACTGAACTCCAGGATGAACATTTGCCATCAACCACCACCCTCTGTCTTCTTTCAGCTAGCCAATTACTGATCCAAACCGCTGAATCACCTTCAATCCCATACTTCCGTATTTTCTGCAATAGCCTACCGTGGGGAACCTTATCAAACGCCTTACTGAAATCCATATACACCACATCAACTGCTTTACCCTCATACACCTGTTTGGTCACCTTCTCAAAAAACTCAATAAGGTTTGTGAGGCATGACCTACCCTTCACAAAACCGTGTTGAGTATCGCTAATCAACTTGCTCTTTTCAAGATGATTATAAACCCTATCTCTTATAACCTTTTCCAACATTTTACCCACAACCGAAGTAAGGCTCACAGGCCTATAATTACCAGGGTTGTCTCTACTCCCCTTCTTGAACAAGGGGACAACATTTGCTATCCTCCAGTCTTCCGGCACTATTCCTGTCGACAAAGACGACATAAAGATCAAGGACAAAGGCTCTGCAATCTCCTCCCTGGCTTCCCAGAGAATCCTAGGATAAATCCCATCTGGCCCAGGGGACTTATCTATTTTTACACTTTCCAAAACTGCTGACACCTCCTCCTTGTGAACCTCAACCCCATCTAGCCTGGTCGACTGTACCTGAGTATTCTCCTCGACAACATTGTCTTTCTCCAGTGTAAACACTGACGAAAAATATCCATTTAACGCTTCCCCTATCTCCTCTGATTCCACACACAACTTTCCACTATTATCATTGATTGGCCCGAATCTTACTCTAGTCATTCTTTTGTTCCTGATATACCTATAGAAAGCCTTAGGGTTTTCCTTGATCCTATCCGCCAACGACTTTTCGTGTCCTCTCCTCGCTCTTCTTAACTCTCCCTTTAGGTCCTTCCTGGCTAACTTGTAACTCTCAAGTGCCCTAACTGAGCCTTCATGACTCATCCTAACATAGGACTTCATCTTCCTCTTGACAAGTGCTTCAACTTCCTTAGTAAACCACGGTTCCCTTGCTCGACAACTTCCTCCCTGCCTGACAGGTACATACTTACAAGGACACGCAGTAGCTGTTCCTTGATAAAGCTCCACATTTCGATTGTACCCATCCCCTGCAGTTTCCTTCCCCATCCTATACATCCTAAATCTTGCCGAATAGCATCATAATTGCCTTTCCCCCAGCTATAATTCTTGCCTTGCGGTATATACTTATCCCTGCCCAACGCTAAAGTAAACATAACCGAATTGTGATCACTATCACCAAAGTGCTCACCTACATCTAAATCTAACACCTGGCCGGGTTCATTACCCAGTACCAAATCCAATGTGGCATGGCCCCTTGTTGGCCTGTCTACATACTGTGTAAGAAAACCCTCCTGCACACACTGCACAAAAACTGACCCATCTATAGTACTCGAACTATAGTATTTCCAGTCAATATTTGGAAAGTTAAAGTCCCCCATAACAACTATCCTGTTACGCTCGCTCCTGTCGAGAATCATCTTTGCTATCCTTTCCTCTACATCTCTGGAACTATTCGGAGGTCTATAGATAACTCCCAACAGGGTGACCTCTCCTCTGCTGTTCCTAACCTCGGCCCAGACTACCTCAGTCCTCAAACGTCCTTTCTGCCGCCGTAATACTTTCCTTGATTAACAATGCCACCCCCCCCCCCCCCTCTTTTACCATCTTCTCTGTTCTGACAGAAACATCTAAATCCTGGAACCTGCAACAATCATTCCTGTCCCTGCTCTAACCATGTCTCCGAAATTGCCACAACATCGAGATCCCAGGTACCAACCCATGCTGCAAGCTCACCCACCTTATTCCGGATGCTCCTGGCGTTGAAGTAGACACACTTCAAACCAACATCTTGCTTGCTGGTGCCCTCTTTCAAACTTTTAACCCTATCCCTGACCTCACTACTCTCAACATCCTGTACACTGGGACTACAATTTAGGTTCCCATCCCCCTGCTGAATTAGTTTAAACCCCCCCGAAGAGCACTAGCAAACCTCCCCCCCCCCCAGGATATTGGTACCCCTCTGGTTCAGGTGAAGACCATCCTGTTTGTAGAGGTCCCACCTACCCCAGAATGAGCCCCAATTATCCAGGAAACCAAAACCCTCCCTCCTGCACCATCCCTGTAGCCACGTGTTCAACTCCTCTCTCTCCTTATTTCTCACTTCGCTAGCACGTGGCACGGGTAACAACCCAGAGATAACAACTCTGTTTGTTCTAGCTCTCAGCTTCCACCCTAGCTCCCTGAATTTCTGTCTCAAATCCCCATCTCTCTTCCTACCTATGTCTTTGGTACCTATGTGGACCACGACTTGGGGCTGCTCCCCCTCCCCCTTAAGGATCCCCAAAACACGATCAGAGACATCACGAATCCTGGCACCTGGGAGGCAACACACCAACCGTGAGTCTCTTTCATTCCCACAGAACTTCCTGCCTGTTCCTCTAACTGTGGAATCCCCAATGACAAGTGCTCTGTTCCTCTTCTCCCTTCCCTTCTGAGCAAAAGGGACAGACTCTGTGCCAGAGACCTGTGCCCCATTGCTTATCCCTGGTAAATCGTCCCCCGCAACAGTATCCAAAACGGTATACTTGTTATTGAGGGGAACGACCACAGGGGATCCCTGCACTGCCTGCCGGTTCCCTCTCGTTCCCCTGACGGTAACCCATCTACCTTCTTCTTTTTCCTGAGGTGTGACTACCTCCCTATAACGCCTCTCAATAACCCCCTTTGCCTCCCGAATGATCCGAAGTTCATCCAGCTCCAATCCAGGCCCCTAACGCGGTTCTCAAGGAGCTGAAGTTGGGTGCACTTCCCGCAGATGTAGTTAGATGTATGACTAATTTAATAATTTACATTATTATTTCAATCCTGCTGCTTCTTTTTCAATTTCCCTTATTTCTTTTTTATATGCATTGAGGCTAAATATGCTGTCATATTTTGAAATGCAGTCATCTCTTTAATAAGGATAATGCTAAAGTAGGACATGTAGGTCTCTATAATTGCTACAGTTAAAAAAACAATCAATCATTACTGTCTTTTTAAAATAAATAAGCCTTTATCATTGTTTTTCTAGGAAGTGAGACATCAAGCCAAATAATTCTCTTACCGTATCCAATACCATAAGAATAACATGTTAAGTTCATAATCAGTTCAATAGAATCTTGATGTAAACCTTCTAACAATATATTATGGTTTTAACCCTGCACATTTCTTGCTTCGGATGGTGATGCTTTGTTCCTCCTAATTTTGCCAACAGAACTCATGATATAGATGTCAGGTTGTCACTTCATCCTTTCCTTTCTGCGTGTTCTGTTTAAGTTGTTCCACGAAACCCGTTGTTGAATGTACATTAATCACAAAAACAGCCACTATTCAGTGTACTGTAATCAACAAATTGTAATGTGGTTCTTCTAATAATTAATATTGCGCATTTGAGAATAGGTTTTATTCAATCTTCCATCCAGTTCTCCACTACTGTATTTACTAAGGCTACAAATTGTAATCTACATCATGGTGCAGCATCCTGGACAGTGAATTTTTTTATAGTGTATGTCTAGGTTCACAGTCTTTCTGCCGTTACCATAATTTAAGTAACATGTTATTTGTTTCCCAAGTGCTAAACACTTATTGTGACAGATAAAGCTTGTTCCCCTCTGTGATCGTGGGGCATTGTGTGGGCTGGAGTGCATCATCAGCTGGAAAGAAAATGTTATTTTTAAATATTTCTGGGGTCTACTATGGTATTTTGTAAAGCAGGATTGTGGGGGCTGTGTGCGTGTGTATGACTAATTTAATTGAGCTCAGGACTGAGTGTCTACAAAGTTGAGGACATCAAAAGGCAAGCACTTGAAGTGAATAGTGTGAGCCGTATGATGTACAAGTAAATAAGACATGGATGGAAATTTGCCTTAGGAGATATATTAGGTTTGTTGTGATCAGTTATTAAAATTCAAATGGAAATAAAAAGGAGTTAATCACTGGGAAAAGCTAATGAATAAATAAGGCCCAGTTATTAAATTTTGTTTTACCTGAAAGTTATAAGGAGAACATAAAATATTTTATATCCTGGGAAAGGTAAATTTCATAGAAGGATAAAAACAATAGGCAACGATGAAAGAGAAAAACACATTTAAAGAGAGGTTGGAGTCTGTGCTAGATGTGGCAATGTAAGATATCCTGAAGAGAGTGCTCTGTGCTGGGACAGAACTGCGAATGAAGAAGGGAACTGAGCAGCTTTTAGCTACCCCAGAGAACTGTCTGGTTGTTTTTAAGTCTTGAATTTTTACAACTGAGTGGGGAGCGAGAAAGCCTGTCAAATGCTTTCTCTTTCAACGACAATGGGCTTTGCCTTGTGGTAACATTACTGGAATTTTATGGATTAAATATCGATAAGGACTGTTGCCTAAAGCAGTATTTACCTGTGAGTCTAACCAAGGAAGAATCTATTGGGGAAATGTTCTGTAAGACGAATATTAACTGTGTATATTTAATCTTGTATCTTTAAGTTTTCATTATTTTTGTCAATAAATGTTTTAATTTAATATTTAAATCTCCAAAAGTGTGAATGGAATTTGTGGCTCCTGATTTCAGTATATGTATTTTCTTGGGTAAGATACAAATAGAATATTGCTGTGATAACTTCTCAAGTTTGCCTTTTTGGGATGTGGTTCACACAGCACTTACCACTTGCCATAAAACTGTAAGACATAGGAGTAGAGTTAGGTCACTCGGCCCATCGTGTCTGCTCCGCCATTCAATCATGGCTGATATTTTTCTCATCCATATTCTCCTGCCCTCTCCCCATAACCCCTGATCCCCTTATTAATCAAGAACCTATCTATCTCTGTCTTAAAGACACTCGGTGATTTGGCCTCCACAGTCTTCTGCAGCAAAGAGTTCCACAGATTCACCACCCTCTGGCTGAAGAAATTCCTCCGCATCTCTGTTTTAAAGTATCACCCCTTCAGTCTGAGGCTGTGCCCTCTGGTTCTAAGTTTTCTTACCAATGGAAACATCCTCTCCATGTCCACTCCATCCAGGCCTCACAGTATCCTGTAAGTTTCAGTAAGTTCCCCCTTGATCCTTGTAAACTCCAATGAGTACAGACCCAAAGTCATCAACCACTCCTCATATGACAAGCTCTCCATTCCAGGGATCATTCTTGTGAACCTCCTCTGGACCCTTTCCAAGGCCAACACATCCTTTCTTAGATATGGGGGGCCAAAACTGCTCACAATACTCCAAATGGGGTCTGACCAGAGCCTTATACAGCCTCAGAAGTACATCCCTATTCTTGTATTGTAGTCCTCTTGACATGAATGCTAACATTGCATTTGCCTTCTGAACTGCTGACTGAGCTTGCATGTAAATCTTAAGAGAATCTTGAGCTAGGACTCCTGAGTCTCTTTGTGCTTCTGATTTTCCCATTTAGAAAACAGTCTATGCCTCCATTCTTCCTTCCAAAGTGCACAACCTCACACTTTTCCACATTGTATTCCGTCTGTCACTTCTTTGCCCACTCTCCTAGCCTGTCCAGGTCCTTCAGCAGCCCCCTGCTTCCTCAATACTACCTGACCCTCTGCATAATTTTTGTATCATCTGCAAACTTAGCAACATTGCCCTCAGTTCCTTCTCCCAGATTGTTAATGTATATTGTGAAAAGTTGTGATTCCAACACCGACCCCTGAGGCACGCCACCAGTTGCCATCCTGAAAAAGACCCCTTTATCCTATTCTCTGCCTTCTGCCATTCAGCCAATTGTCTATCTGTTCCGACATCTTACCCTTAACACCATGGGCTGTTAACTTATTTAACAGCCTCATATATGGCACCTAGCCAAAGGCATTCTGGAAATATAAATAGATCACATCCACTGTTTCTCCTTTGTCTAACTTCCTTGTTATCCCCTCAAATAATTCTCAGATTTTTCAGACATGAACGAACCTTGATGAAGTCAGATCATAACGCAACTTCCAAAATATTATTTTAGTTTGATTTTAATATATTCCCCTTTAAGATGCTCCACATCTTCTAATTTGTTATTTGATTTAATGACATACTAAAAGGAGTAGTGATGCGACCATCAATTCAACCAGTGACAAGATTTGGAATAAACTGTGGCTTTAATCAGCTTACAACTGAGCCTGCCTGCGACTATGCTGAACTGAAGGCGGACGCGCAGGACCGCAGCACTTATACTTCCGGAAGGGGGTGAAGCCGAGGGCGGAGCCCTGTACATGTTCCTCATCTCCCCCTGTGGGCAGAGCTGCGCAATGGCTCACAGATGGAGCCCACAGGGACACAGTAATGTACAGTGTGAATTATAGTGGTTACACATTCACCACAAGTAGGTAAAGCTTTTTTTCTTTACTCTTTCATGGGAACTTCGAATCCAGTTACCTGTCTTTGATCCTTCCATCTTACCAAACAAAAATCTTTCAATTTAAAAATTCAATTGACCCAACATCCATTGCTCTTCAGGGGAGTGAGTTCCAGACCTCACTACTTTTTAAGAGAAGTGTTTCCTAATTTTACTTGTAAATAATCTCACCCTAAAATTACGATTGCGCCTCTTGTTCTGAATTCTGCCACCAGAGGAAATAGGTTTTCCGTGTCTATCCTACTTAGTCCATTTATCATTCTAAACATGCTGATTAGATCACCCCAAAGTCTCTTAAACTCAAAGAATACAACTTATACTGCTGTAACCTGTCTTTGTGGTTTAACCCTTTTAGACCTCGTATCAGTGGGGAATTTTCTTTGTGCCTATGAGGACAATACAATGGGCGGGATTCTCCGACCACCCGCCGGGTCGGAGAATCGCCGGGGGCCGGTGTCAATCCCTCCCCCGCCGTCTCCCGAAGTCTCCGGCACCAGAGATTCGGCGGGTGTTTGTGTGTGGAGAGACAGTTAAGTCATATGTAGATTCTCCAGTCCTCAGCCGCAAGTTTCTTGATGGGATTCTATCTTCCTGTCTCTTGTCAATGGGGTTTCCCATTGAAGTCACCCCATACTGACAGGAAACCCACGAGTGGCAGTGCACTTCCAGCAGGAAAAGCGAATCCCAACGGCTGGCGAATTCTCGCCATGGTTATTCTGAATGCATTGAACTCAATACGAGCAGCATTTAGCCCCTCGGTTCAGATGTTAGACCCTGTATTTGCATATAAAAAGGGCTAATGCTTATTTCAGGCATAGTCTCTGGTCACCTATCCCTCAGCCTTTATCATTATGGCAGACAGAATGTTTCTATGAAGGAATTCTGCACACACCACCCGTTACAGTGGGCACTTAGGTATCTGAAAAATTGACACACCAATGAATTTCTAGGCCCATGTTTGTTGATTAACTTAATATGAACAGACATGTCAATATTAGTATGGATTTAAGCTGTTGATTTCACCAGTAGTGCTTTTTGAATACTGTCTATAAATTAAAATATTTAAATGAGCACCAGTGATAAAACTTGTAATGCAAAGCAGGCTGCCAATTGTGTATACGGGATTGAAGCATATACATTTTCATGTTAAGTTATTTTGTAAACTGCTCTACATGTTGTTGTAATGCTAAATATTGATGCTATTTGTATTAATAGCTGAAGTGTAAGATTTGTGGGGAGGCCCGCTAAGGGTATGTTAATGTATGCTAATGAAGTTCCTGACCTTTCATGGCGGATACCGATTATACCATTGGTGGGGAGGCGAGAACAATCTCAATAGGAAATTCCACCATCGTAAAAGCCGTGTTGGGAATCATGTTGGATTCTCTGCCCCCTCCAGCCTTCCCGTCCCCCAAAAGTAGGAACACAAAATCCCCCCCCCCCCCATGAAATTGTCCCTTCCCAGTGGTTCAGGATGCCTCTGTCCTGACCTCTGTATATGTATGATTAGTTAATGTGCAATCAGTACAGACAGGTGATCACTAGATGGCAACACTAACAGGGAATATATAAGCAAGCTCAAGTAGTTTTCCCGCTCTCTTCGTCTTCTTCTCTTTGTGTGTGACCAGCACAGAGTGCAGTGTATTATATTCATTGTTAATTTAATTCAATCTTAGTTAATTCTACTACTAGTCAAAGTATTAAAGTAAAGAACTCACAAGTATATTGTTTTGTTACTCAATAAATAATTTGTCATTAACTGGAAGACTTCAACTGTTTATCATCAAGTTAAGTATAATTCAGCAAAGGCAAATGAGTAGCATATATATTACACTCCGTAATACAATATGGTACCAGGATATAAAAGCTTTAAGAACAACTAGTAGAAAAATTAGGAAAGAAAATAAAAATTTCCATTGCCGACTGTTCGACTGTGGAAGTTTTAGCAGTAAACGGATCCTTGACAACAAATCGATTCGATGGACCACGTTCAAACTCCACAGCAGCTGAAAACTACTGGTAACTTAAATTTAAATTGGAAAATATTTAAACAGCAGTTCCAACACTATTTGGAAGCTCATGACTTAAATACAGCCTCTGAAGCTAGAGGAATAGCACTGCTACTGTCAATAGCAGTTCAGCAAGCTACAGAAATATATAATTCATTTATATATGCTGAAGGCAAAGACAAAAGCAAATTTGGAGAATTATCTCAACGTCAGATGACCACTGCAACATGCAGACAAATGAAATACTGGAGAGTTTCAGGTTTCATAAAAGGTTACAAGAAAACAGTGACCTGATCACAAGTTTGTCACTGACTTAAAACTGCTAGCACAAACATGTAATTTTGCTGATTTACATGACACTTTAATAAGAGATCAAATTGTTTATGGACTAAATGATGAAAGCCAAAGAGAAGCATTACTAAGACAGAATGATCTAACGCTCAAAATTGTGATCGGAAAATGTATTTTGCAAGAGCAAAGCAGAAATCAAAATTTGGAATTTTATCACTGGGAAAAGGGCACGAAAATCCACCATGAGGTTAAGAGTGTTAAAATGGTGTCACAGGCAGCAAAGAAGCCCATTCAAGGCGGCATCTATCTTGCGCGCGCATACTCCAGTTCGGGACATGTGCAGTTCATTCAGAAATGCGAGGCTCAACAGAAGTAGTCTGAAAATGCGCAAATGTCACTCATGAGTCAGAGAGAAGACATCATGACATGCTACAGATGTGGTAACGTCCACTTAAAGGGAGAGTTTGCTCAAGGAAAAAGGTGGTTAAGGTACTCAAAACTTAACCATTACGCTTCTCAGTGTAAATCAACAGCAATACATCCCAATACCACACAGAAACAATATTTCAATGTTCGTACCATTGATAAAATGGAAAACAATAATTCAAAAAAGAATTTCTTAGAAAATGATGACTATTTTTCTCTGGAAAATATGTTTTTTGTTGGCATCATTGATACAGTGGAGGATATTCAATCAGCATCAAAGGCTCCTCAGTGAATTGACTTCATTGACAAAAACAGTGAATGGACAACGACGGTACATGTGAATAACAGCCCAATATTATTCAAGCTTGACACTGGTGCTTCAGCCAACTTGATGACTAGCAAAGATCTCTCATCAATCCAAGGAGATTACGAGTACCTGCGGCATGCGAATTAAAAGATTATTATGGTAACCAAATTGCGTCACAAGAGTCGTGCTATTTAAAAGTTGTCAACAAGAAAGTGGAGAAAACACTGTTTTGAAATTGTGGATGATCACAAAGCTTCTATATTAGGTGCTCAGGCATGCAAGGAGTTGCAGTTAATCCAAAGAATCTACATGCACACAAATGAGACATCATGACTGGAAGAAGACATCGAACAACTACTAAGTGAATACCCTGAAGTATTTTGAAATATGGGCACATTGCCATACCAATACAAAATTGTGCTCAAGAAGGATGCAAAACCCATCATACATCCGCCAAGAAGAGTTCCAGCACCTCTACAAGAGAGATTAAAAGCTGAATAGCAGAGATTACAATCTCAAGGTATAATTTCCAAAGTCACAAACCGACTGACAGGGTCAACTCATTGGTTTGCGTCAAGAAGCCTTCAGATCTCAGAATCTGTATGCATACCAAAGATCTAAATAAGACCATTGTAGGAAACACTACCCTATTTATGTTAATGAGAAGAAATTACTTCTGCGATATCAAACACACGCATCACAAGGCTTTTGGCAGATGCAATTCGACGACTCCAGCAAACTTCTCTGTATGTTCAACATGCCATTTGGACAGTACTGTTTTAATAGAATGGCCTTCGGGATAATCTCAGCCTCAGATATTTTTCATCGAATCCTGGAACAGATGACGGAAAACACAGAAGGTGCCAGAGTCTATGTGGACAACATTATTATTTGGTCAACTATTGAGGAAGAACATATTGCAAGGCTAAGAAAAGTATTTAACCGAACACATCAATATGGTCTAAAATTGAACCAATCTAAATGTACTTTTGCTACTTGGTCTTTGAATTTTTTAGGTGATACCATTTCAGCTAAAGGTGTCAGACTAGATGATGAAAATATACCTGCAATACAGAAAATGCAGCAACCAAAAGACAAGAAAGCTGTACTTAGATTTCTTGGATTAGTAAATTTCCTTGGGAAATTATTTTCCAATTTATCTACTAAATCTTTTGCTCTGCAAAACTTGATCAGAAAGAATACTAAGTTTGAGTGGACTCCATGCCACCAGGCAGAATGGCCGGACCTCAAACAGCAACTAATGATAGCTCCAAGTTTAAATTTCTTTGATCCAACCAAACACACAAAAATCTCAACAGATGCAAGTCAAGATGAAATTGGTGCAGTCTTACTTCAACAAGACAACCAGACAATCCAGATTCCTGTAGCATACAAGTCTAGAGCAATGACCACCACTGAATGCAGGTATGCACAAATTGGAAAAGAATGTCTTGGATTGATCACAGGCATCACTAAGTTTCATGACTATGTGTATAGATGATCATCGAACTCTAGTAAATATCATAGAGTAAAGCCTCAATGATATGACACCAAGATTACAGGGAATGATGATGAGGTTGAGGAGGTATGATGTTATGTTAATCTATACTCCTGGAAAAGATCTCGTCATGGCAGATACACTATCAAGATTCATAAATTCTGATAAACTACCGTTCAAATCCATCAACGACGCTCAACTGCAGTTATATAAAGAAAACCTTCTTTGATTGATTTGATTTATTATTGTCACATGTATTAGTATATAGTGAAAAGTATTGTTTCTTGCATGCTATATGACAATGCATACCGTACATAGGGAAGGAAGGAGAGACTGCAGAATATAATGTAACAGTCATAGCTAGGGTGTAGAGAAAAGATCAACTTAATAGGAGTTAGGTCCATTCAAATGTCTGACTGATGGCAGCAAGGAAGAAGCTGTTCTTGAGACGGTTGGTAGGGGACCTCAAACGTTTGTATCTTTTTCCTGACAGAAGAAGGTGGATGAGAGCATGTCCAGGTTGCGTGGGGTCCTTAATTATGCTGATTGCCTTTCCGAGGCAGCGGGAATTATAGACAGAGCCAATGGATGGTAGGCTGGTTTGCGTGATGGACTGGGCTACATTCAAGACCTTTTCTAGTTTCCTGCAGTCTTGGGCAGAGCAGGAACCATACTGAGATATAACCAGAAAGAATGCTTTCTATGGTGCATCTGTAAAAGTTGGTGAGAGTCGTAGCTGACATGCCAAATTTCCTTAATCTTCTGAGAAAGTAGAGTTGTTGGTGGGCTTACTTAACTATAGTGTCGGCATGGGGGGACCAGGACAGGCTGTTGGTAATCTGGACACCTAAAAACCTGAAGCTCGGCAGCACGGTGGCACAGTGGTTAGCATTTCTGCCTACGGCGCTGAGGACCTGGGTTCGAATCCAGGCCCTGGGTCACTGTCTGTGTGGAGTTTGCACGTTCTCCCTGTGTTTGCGTGGGTTTCACCCCAACAACCCAAAAGATGTGCAGGATAGGTGGATTGGCCATGCTAAATTGCCCCTTAATTGGAAAAAATAATTGGGTACACTAAATTTTAAAAAAAACTTGAAGCTCTCTGCCCTTTCTACTTCATTCCCATTGATGTAGACAGGGGCATGTTCTCCTCTACGGTTCCTGAAGTCGATGACAATCTCCTTAATTTTGTTGACATTGAGGGAGAGATTATTGTCATTGCACCAGTTCACCAGATTCTCTGTCTCATTCCTGTATTTTGGCTCGTCATTGTTTGAAATCCGACCCACTACGGTGGTGTCATCAGCAAATTTGAAAATCGAGTTGGAACGGAATCTAGCCACACAGTCATAGGTGTACAAGGAGTATAGTAGGGGGCTGAGGACACAGCCTTGTGGGGCACCGGTGTTGAGGATGATCATGGATGAGGTGTTGTTGCCTATCCTTACTGATCGTGGTCTGTGGGTTAGGAAGTTCAGGATCCAGTCGCAGATGGAGGAGCCGAGGCCCAGGCCAGGGGGTTTGGAGATAAGTTTCGTAGGAATAATAGTCTTGAAGGCTGAGCTGTAGTCAATAAATAGGAGCCTGACATAAGTGTCTTTGTTATCTACGTGTTGCAGTAACACTGGGCCAGGGAGATGGGGTCTGTTGTGGATCTGTTGCAGCGGTAGGCGAACTGTAGTGGATCAAGCCAATTCGGGAGGCTTGAGTTGATTCATGCTATGACTAACCTTTCGAAGCACTTCATAATTTTGGATATCAGAGCCACTGATGATCGTCATTAAGGCATGCTGCTTGGCTTTTCTTCAGTACCAGGATGATGGTCGCCTTCTTGATGCAGGTAGGGACCTCAGATTGTTGTAAGAGAGGTTGAAAATGTCTGCGAATACCCCTGCCAGCTGATCCACGCAGGACCTGAGTGCTCATCCTGGTACCCCATCGGTGCCAGTGGCTTTCCCTGGGTTGACCTTCAAAAAGGTTGCTCTGACATCTGCAATGGTGACCTCAGATACAAGTTCATCCGAGGCGAGGCTTCCAGGGTGGTGGGCGTGCCCTCGCTGACCTTTTGCTCTAAACGTGCATAGAATGCGTTGAGCTCATCAGGGAGTTGTGCGCTGGAACTGCCGATTTTACATGCCTTCATCTGGTAGCCCGTTATGTCTTGCAGACCTTGCTATAGTCAACGGGGATCCGTGTGGCTAGCCTGGGACTCGGGTCTGGTACTCTCTTTTAGCATCTTTGATGGATTTCCTTAGATCATATCTGGCTTTCTTGTATAGGTCAGGGTCGCCTGATTTGAACGTCTCAGACCTCAGCAAGCAGTGGATATCCCTGTTCATCGAGGGTTTCCGTTTGGGAAACACGCGGATTTGCTTCATTGGCACACAGTCTTCTACACACTTGCGAATGAAGTCACTTACTGTTGTGGCGTACTCGTCACAGAGTTTTTAAATACTGACCAGTCCACTGACTCGAAGCAATCCTGAAGGAGATCATCCGATTCCTCAGACCAACATTGCACGACTTTCTTTGACAGATTCTCCTGCTTCAGTTTTTGCTTATAAGCCGGGAGCAGGAGCACAGCCTTGTGGTCAGATTTGTCAAAGTGTGGGTGGGCGATAGAGCGGTTTGCATGTTTGATATTTGTGTAGCAGTAGTCCAGGATGTTTGGGTCTCTAGTGGAAAAGATGACGTGTTGGTGTGACTTGGTAGTACGCTCTTGAGCTTGGCCTGATTGAGTCCCAGTCCACGATGAACAAGGCCTCGGGATGTTTCGTTTCAAGACTATTTGTGGTAGTGCATATTTTGTCCAGCGCGATTTTCACTTCCGAGTGGGGTGGGACGTAAACTGCCGTCAGGATAACGGAGCTGATCTCCCGCGGAAAGTAGCAGGGGCGGCATTTTAGCGTCAGGTATTCTAGGTCCGGGGAGCAGAAACTTGCCAATGTTTCCTGCATCAGATGAAAAGTTGAAGCAGATACGTGATGAAACACAAAAAGATGTAACCTTTGCTTCGAGTAATAAATAATCTATAGCTCGTGTGGCCAAAAGGACACTGTCCTCTGTATCACAGCATACAAGCAGAACTTACTGTGGTAGATGGCATACTATTAAGAAATGACAGAATTGTCATTCCACTAACCCTCAGGTCAGAAGTGCTCAGCAAAATTCATGAAGGACATTTAGGAATCGTGAAGTGCAAAAGAAGAGCTAGACAAGCTGTGTATTGGCCTGGAATAAACAAAGACATTGCAGAGATGATAATATTATGTTCAACCTGTCAACGGATCAACCGGCACAATGTAAAGAAACACAACAACAGCATGACATATCTATGTCACTGGGTGAAAGTAGGCATTGACTTATTTCATGCAACAGGAAATTATTCCAACTTTCCGGAAGTGATGAGACTACCAGATCTCACCTCCACAGCAGTGATCAAAGCGTGTAAGGAAACTTTCGCGAGACATGGTATTCCGCAAATCGTTATGTCAGATAATGATCCATGCTTTGCAAGCTGGGAATGGACAGAATTCTCAAGAACATATAATTTGAACCACAATACCTCAAGTCCGTATTTTCCTCAATCAAACGGAAAAGTGGAGAAAGGTGCAGACATTGTGAAGCAATTGTTAAGCAAAGCAAGTGATTTGCAATTGGATTTTTATTTGGCTTTACTATCATACAGAACTTCTCCAATAAATTCAGGTTGATCTCCAGTTCAAATGTTGTACAGTCGTGAAATAAAAACAACACTACCAAAGATTCAAGTTGACGATCCAGATCAACTGGGTGTGCTGAAAAGAATTCAACAGCAACATGAAAAGCAACAACATTATTATGACATGCATGCAAACCACTGAAACCTCTAACAGCAGATGGCATTGTAAGAATCAGACAACCTGATGGAGGATGGTCTGACACTGCTATGGTTATTAGACAAATATCACCACACTTCTACATAATCAAAACTGCAGAAGGTGGATTGTTTAAAAGGAATAGGCGTGACCTTTTGAAAGTGCACATTTGTCAACATGTATTTCCAACTTTGAATTCACATTAATTTTTAAGTCAACATGTGAATGTCAAACAGCCTGTTGAAAGTGAACAGAAGAACATTAACGTATTGACTTCTCCAAGCAAATTAAGAACATCAACTAGATGAAGAAGAAAACTGAATCATTTGAACTTATGAACATTTGATTAATTGATTCATAACTGATGTACACTGCATGACAGAATACTCCATTTCTAATGTACAATTTTCTTTATCATATATACAAATATTTAACACAAAAAAGAGGGATGTAGTTATTTCTGTATATGTAAATACATGATTAGTTAATGTGCAGTCAGTACATTCCGATGATCACTAGATGGCAACACTAACATGGATTATATACGCAAGCTCAAGCGGTTTTCCCGCTCTCTTCTTCTTCTTCTCTTCGTGTGTGTTGTCGCTTCAGGATAGAAATGTGACCAGCTCAGAGTGTAGTGTATTATATTCATTGTTAATTTAATTCAATCTTAGTTAATTCTACTACTCATCAAAGTATTAAAGTAAAGAACTCACAAGTATATTATTTTGTTACTCAATAAATAATCTGTCATCAACTGGAAGACTTCAACTGTTTATCATCAAGTTAAATATAACTCAGCAAGACAAATGAGTAGCATATACATTACACCCCTGTAATGTAACACCCTCTACTGACCCTTTGTTTGCCAGGCTGGCATCTATTTTTGAGCTACTGAAACCACATGCTGTTGTGGTGGCGATTCCTACCTGGTGTTGGCATTTGCAGCTGGTGTTGGCATTTGCACCAACTAGAGTTTCAAACTTGTTGAAGGATGCATCAATAAATGAACTGTTTTAAAATTTACGCCAGCAATTACCACTAAACCATTATACTAGGGCATTGCATTAAATCTAATTGACCATTGATGAAAATATATCGGAGAAATGAGCTGCCAGTCGACCTGATCTCTCGATATAGCTGAGTTGTCATTTTGCTGAATGCAGAAATGAGAGTGCTCAGAAACTATGGAAGGTATTTTTTTCCATGCGTCTGTGAAATTGAATGTGTTGCTGAGCTATAGCTTTAGGGAAAGGTTATAAGATATAGCCCGACCACACAAGGATCTTTTGGAACTGAGCTATACTTCATGAAACAATTTTGAGAATTAGGACACTCAGTCAGCCTTCCTGTTTCCAAAAGAGAAAATGCTGGAAAATCTCAACAGGTCTAGCAGCATCTGTAAGGAGAGAAAAGAGTTAACTTTTCGAGTCCAGATGACCCTTTGTCAAAACTTTAGCTCTTTTCTCTCCTTACAGATGCTGCCAGACCTGCTGAGATTTTCCAGCATTTTCTCTTTTGGATTCAGATTTCAGAATTTGCAGTAATTTGCTTTTAGCCTTCATGCTTGTAGAGTTGTACTCATCACAGATATATTCGAGACCGCTGTTATATCACCTTGTGTAATATAGCATATTACTCTTTGGAAACAGCCGAGTTGATGAAATGAACAATTGTCTTATGGTAAAGATAAACTAATTTGAGTAGTGAGTCCTTTTTACTCAATACTCAACTAGTAAAGAAATAAAATATAGTAAAGATAATTAACTATACAATATAATAATGAAATAACTTATAACTTCTCTCTCTCTAGCTATCCTCTGGCTTGTCTCTTCACTCTCCTGAAGCGCACTCTCTCTGAAAGAGCGGGAAAGTCATTTTATATCACCTGATAGTGAGACATCTAGTGTTGAATTGACTATACTAGTTTTACATACAATGATCATGTATATTGATATACAGAGATCACTACAACCCCCTTCCTGCTCATTATATTAGAGGGAAATGCTTAATGAGAACACAGAGCCCCTGTGCTCAATGGCAGCTGCCTGGTAGAGAAGATAAACCAAAGAATGTATCAGGGGAGGTGACCAAAAACAGAATCAAACAGATGGATTTTGACAAACATTGTTGCACGTTTTGCTATGGGTGTAAAACGCGTTTATTGGAGTGTATTAACTTGCCTCTGTTAAAGGCCGTGTGCTTAACACTACTAGGCTCTGTATATGTATTTTTCAGCTCAGGAGTCGCCAGATGCCATATAGACACCTCACAAATATTCCAAGGTCAGGTTCAAAGTAATAAAACGATACACCGATTAGTAAGTTCCAAACGATCAATATTTATTATACAATTATAATAAATACGCATGCACACACTAAGGGACTAAGCAATGACTAAAGTAAGCAATCAGAATACTTAACTACACAGGAACAGGCAAGGTCAGGGAGCGAGGCCTTCGTCCCGGTCTTGGTCTGCAACTTTCAGAAAGCGTGCTGGTCACTGGGGGTCTAGCGGGCTTGGTTCGCGTAGCGAGCGTCGTATTGGCACTTACGGTTCGGCGGCTGGTGCTCAACGGCTGGAGTCAGGATACAGGATGGAGTTCTTGGTCAAAGCCGGAGCACGAAACAACAGACAGGACCATGTGTGGGGGTCTACTTTTATAGGGGTCCCCAATGTCCTTGCCTTTTTCCTGGGCGGGCTTTACCTTCAGGTATCGATTGGATCGCTTCCAATCGATATCTTTTGAATTCCTCCAATGTGAGGGTCTTTCTCGATGGTGGGGGCGGTTTCTATAGTGGATACTTCTGGTGCCGTTCTGTCTGGACATCCACTCAAGTATCTTATTCAAACCCAAATGTTGCCATTGTGTGTGCCTAGATCTGGACTGCCTCATTAGTATGTAAAATGTTCTGCCATTATCACCTTTGGTTTGAGATCTTCCACCTGGCCAGAAACTGGTTTTGCTGCTTGCAAAATGCTAATGAGTGTTTGCAGGCTGCTTGCCTTGGCTAAACTGTTTTTCCCTGCAGTCTTAGCGATTCTCCATTTTGTTGAGTTCAGTGTCCATTTTAGGTGGCTACAGTGGCTACAACATCTTAAAGGAGGAGAATGAGATAGCAAGGTGGAGGGAGTTAGCAAGTGAACTCCAGTGAATTCTTTGTATCTTGGAGTTGTTAGACCTTTTCAGGTGAACTAATGAGAGGAAATAAATGTTTTGGGGGCGATTCTCCTCTCCGCGGACCAAGTGCCCGCACCATCGTGAATGCTGTCGCGTTTCACGGCCCAGGCACAACCTATTCTGGCCACAGGGCGCCAGCACGGTGCTGGAGCGGTTCACGTCCTTACGCGGTGCCAAATGGGTGCCGCGCCAACTCGCGCATGCACAGTTGGGGCAATCTGTGCATGTGCGGGGAAACTTCTTTAGTGCGCTGGCCCTGATACAATATGGCGTGGGTGTTCAGGGGCCGGCCGCGGCAGAAGGTAGACCCGGGGGGGAGGGGGGGGAGAGGCCGGCCCGCTGATCGGTGGGCCCCGATCGCAAGCCAGACCCCTTTGGAAGTCCCCCCCTGGTGAAGGAGCCCCCTACCACCTCCCCCCCCCCCCACAGGCCGCCCCCGAGTGCTACCGCAGAGTTCCCGCTGGCAGCAACTAGGGGTGGATGGCGCCGGCGGGACCCTGTCGTGTCGGAGTGGCCACTCGGCCCATCCGGGCTGGAAAATCACCGATCGTCGTTTGCGGCGATTCTCCGAGCGGCCCGGTGTGATTCGCCCGGTGCTGGTTTCGGGGGGGGGGATGGGAGAATCACGTGCGGGGGTCGGAGCGGCGTGGCGCGATTCGCGCGCGAATCACACGCGTCCCCCACAAAAGGATGCCGTTTCCACGCTGAATTCAGACAGCTTGGAGGAAAATGCCCGCAACTCGCCTGGGAGCTGTCTATGCTGCCCACCATACAGGACTATGTGCCGAACCTTTGACAGGACTGGCTCTGTGATGCCGTGACAGGCAAGGTGTCCATAAAATGTAGGGTTGCAACCACCTCACCGGTTGTGGGGCTCGACATGGGGCTGGTTGATAAAGGCAATCGGCTCAGTGCATCGGCATTCCCTATCTGGGTTCCTGGTTTGTGCTCCAGAGAATACTCGTGTGCAGCGAGCAACAAAGCCCAGCGCTGGATCTGTGCGGAAGCAATGGGCGGTATTGGCTTATCCTCTCTGAAAAGTCCCAGCAGAGGCTTAAGATCAATCATGATAGTGAAGTGGCGGCCATATACGTACTGGTGGAACTGTTTCACCGCAAAGACCACTGCCAGGCCCTCCTTCTCGATCTGCGCGTATTTTCTTTCCGCTGCAGTCAATGTGCGGGAGGCGAAAGCTATCGGCCGCTCGCCCGCATTATCCATCTTGTGGGACAGGACGGCCCCAATACCATACGGGGATGCATCACATGTGACGAGCAAAGGCTTTCCAGGATCATAGTGGATTAGTAACCCAGACGACAACAATTGTTGTTTTACCCGCCGGAAAGTGGTTTCTTGCGGCTGACCCCAAACCCAGATGTGATTCTTCTTTAGCAGAAGGTGGAACGGGGCCAGCGTGGTTGCCAGATTGGGGAGGAACTTTCTGTAATAGTTTACGAGGCCGAGAAATGAACGAAGATGTGAAGTGTCAGTCGGGGCGGGGGCCTGCTGAATCGCACGCACCTTCTCTGCGACGGGGCGCAAACCTTCTCGGTCCACCCGATAACCCAGGTAGACTACTTCCTTTGCCTGAAAAACGCACTTTGTAAACGGACTCCAGCCTCCAAATTTTCCAAATGTTCCTGCTCCGACGTCCCTGTGATCCAAACGTCATCCGAGTAGACAGAAACACAAGGTAAACCTCTCAAAATGCCCTCCATAACGCGTTGAAAAATAACGCAGGCAGAGGATACTCCAAAGGGCAAACGTATATATTCATACAGGCCCCGGTGTGTATTAATCGTTACATATGGCCGGGAGGCAGGGTCCAGCTCCAACTGTAGGTAGGCGTGACTCATATCTAATTTTGTGAACGAGAGTCCGCCTGCAAGCTTCGCATAGAGGTCCTCTATATGAGGCATTGGGTATCAGTCGAGTCGGGAAGCCGTATTCACTGTAAGTTTATAGTCGCCGCACAAGCGAACTGTGGCATCTGGCTTCATTACAGGTACAATTGGTGCTGCCCAGTCAGAGAAACGGACGGGCCTGATGATACCCAATGTCTCCAAACAAGTGAGCTCCCCTTCTACCTTCTCGAGCAAGGTGTAAGGCACCGGGCGGGCCCGGAAATAGCACGGCGTGGCTCCTGGTTCAACTTGGATACGGGCTACAGCCCCTTTTATTTTCCCCAAACTGGGCTGGAATACATCTGGGTATCATCCTAGCGCCTCAGTCAACCCTCCAGAAACTCTTTGGAGGATGTGCTGCCACTGCAACCGCAAATGGCGCAACCAGTCCCGACCCAACAGGCTGGGCCCATGGCCGCGCACCACGATAAGTGGGAAACGCCCCTCCTGGCATCCATAAACAACAGGGGTCATCATAGTTCCTGCAATATCCAATGGTTCACCCGTGTAGGTGGCCAACCTGGCCTGTGTGTCGGTTAAGGTAAGGGTCTGTATACCCTGCTTGATGCAGTCGAATGTCCTTTGGGCGATCACGGAGACCGCTGTGCCAGTGTCCAACTCCATCTAAAGCGGGTGATCATTGACCCGTACTGTCACTTTAATGGGGGACACACGGGGAGCTGCCACACAATGCAGCTACAGGCAGTTGTCCTCCATCTGCACATCCTCGGGAGTAGTCGCCGCAGTTTCACCTAAATGAAAGGTACGGCCCCTGGGCTGGCACCCCCAGGACCGGCGTCCGCTACCGGGTCAGCGCCTACAAGTCTGCCATGGACATGGCTCCTCATCCATTGGTTCTGGAGAAGGCTCCCTTCGGGGAGGAATGTCCGACGGCCACTGGCGTCGATCCGGATGTCGTCTCGCCCAAGGTACCGCAGGGGTGCAGGGGGACGCTTTTGGACGGAAGGGGTTGCGCCCCAAGGCATGCACCTCCATTGCCTGTAGCTCCTGCACTCCTCGTTCTGTGCTCTCTCGGGACAATACTATTTGAATGGCCCGTTGAAAAGTTAATGTTGGCTCGGCTAACAACTTTCTCTGGGTAGCCGCATTGTTAATACCGCAAACCAAACGGTCGCGTAACATTTCTGACAAGGTCTCACCATAGTCACAGTACTCCGCAATCCTGCGTAGCCCGGATAGAAAGTCAGCAAGGGATTCTCCTGGGGTCCTCTCAGCGGTATTAAACCGCTAACGTTGGACTATCGTAGATGGGGTTGGGTTAAAATGTTGCCCCACTAAGTCCACAAGTTCATCAAACGTTTTGGTGTCCGGCGCAGCTGGGTACGTAAGGCTCCTAATCACCCCAAACGTATGCGGGCCGCTGGCGATGAGCAATATGACCACCTGGCGCTCGTTTTCGGTGATGTTGTTTGCCCGGAAATAGTAACGCATCCGTTATGCGTACTGGTTCCAGCTTTCCAGCGCAGCATCAAAAACATCCAAACATCCATACAGAGGCATGGTGTAATAGAAAACAACTTCCAACCTGTATCCAACAAAAATCCAGGGAGGTGACTTCAGCAGTGTAGACAGCTATTCACTTTAACCCTCGTCGCCAGTTTTGTAAGGGCCATGTAGAATCCAGCACAAGTTTTCAGGATACAAAGAAATAACATTTATTTACAATAACATATATACACACCACAGCAGCAGCAGCAGCAGCAGCAGCAGCAGCAGCAGCAGCAGCAGCAGCAGCAGCAGCAGCAGCAGCAGCAGCAGCAGCAGCAGCAGCAGCAGCAGCAACTTCCCTTGCTGCTCACTCCTCTTTCTCCTGCTGGTTCCAAACTGGCCAGCTCTATTTATGCAGGGAGTCTGCTAATGATTTCTCCGCCCCCCTCATTGGGGAAGCTCATACTTCCATAGGATTGTGGGATTGTCATTAGTCCCCAGCCAATGGTAAGCAGGCAGGTTATAACAGTACATGACTTCTAATCCATCCAGATATTCACCGATACTCAGGAAAATTGAATTGTTCATGATTGCGTGCAACCACAATGCTGCTAATTCTGGAAGGATTTTCATAGATCATAGATCATAGAATTTACAGTGCAGAAGGAGGCCATTCAGTCCATCGGGTCTACACCAGCCTTGTAAAGAGCACCCTATGCCTCCACCCTATCCCCATTACCCAGTAACCCCACCTAACCTTTTGGAAACTACGGGGCAATTTAGCATGGCCAATCCACCTAACTTGCACATCTTTAGACTGTGGGAGGAAACTGGAGCACCTGGAGGAAACCCACGCAGACATGGGGTGAAAGTGCACACTCCACACAGTCACCCGAGGCCCGAATTGAACCTGGGACCCACGAGCTGTGAGGCAGCAGTGCTAACCACTGTGGCGCTCCATTGTTTGCTATTTTAGATTTTCTACTTTCAAAATGACACTGATATATTTGAAAAAATTTACAGAGGGGTGACAATGATCCTAGAATTTAAGGGTCTGTCAAGTGAAAGATATAAGAGACCAGCAGAATTGAACTTGTTTTCAATGGAGATAAAATTGAGAGTGGATCATATTCCAGGTTAATTAAAATGCTGAGAAAAAAATGTAAGGACAGTATTTGATTTTGAACTGTTAACATGAGTAGAAAACAGAGGTTTAAAATGAACAAACCTCAAATTTAATCAGTGATTAGAATAATTGTGTCTCTTTAAACTGAGCAGTGCAGACGTGGGACAAACTCAATGAAATCAATTGTGACTCAGTTGTTTAATTCCTTTAAAAGTAGCAAAATAGAAATAGGTTTGAGAAATCGTCTGGTGAAAGTTGGGAATTGTGATAGATTTAACTTGAGATAATGGATGTCTCCATCTGACAGAAAGACCCCAGTATGTACTGGGTGGGATTTAGGAGTGGAAGGAAGGTGTTCCGGGTGGTTCCTCAGATATGTGGATATCTCCAAAAGATTTTTTTGAACAGATTCCAAGAAATCAGCCTGGTTGAGGTCCTGCCCATGGGTGGAAAACATAGCCCAGGAGAAGATAGATTTTGGGGTGTTGTGAAGCGTGTAAGGATGGCGAGATGGTGAAGGCCGGCAAAGCAGTCGGGGTAATGGTGGAGAAGGGTGTGTGTGGGTTGGAAAGAGGTTGGAAAGGGCCTGAAAGCTAGGGGCAGTTGGGAGGATGGGGAAGGAATCTAAGAATTTATGGAGTAGACCAGTGGTTGAGGGTCTTAGGGTGAGTGATTGTGTGGGGTTGGTGTTGAGGATGTATTCAGGAAGAGGTTAGAGTCATAGAGTCATTATATCTGCGCTGACCATCAAGCACCTATTTACTCTAATCTTATTTTCCAGCATTTAACCCAAAGCCTTGTATGCATGGCATTTCTAGTGCTCATCAGATTAGATTGAATTGGATTTGTTTATAGTCACGTGTACTGAGGTACAGTGAAAAGTACTTTTCTGCGAGCAGCTCAACAGATCATTAAGTACATGGGAAGAAAAGAGAATAAAAGAAAATTCATAATAGGGCAACACAAAGTATACAATGTAACTACATGAGCACCGGCATCGGATGAAGCATACAGGGGTGTAGTGTTAATGAGGTCAGTCCATAAGAGGGTCACTTAGGAGTCTGGTAACAGCGGGGAAGAAGTTGTTTTTGAGTCTGTTCGTGCGTGTTCTCAGATTTCTGTATGTCCTGCCCAATGGAAGAAGTTGGAAGAGTGCGTAAGCCGGGTGGGAGGAGTCATTGATTATGCTGCCCGCTTTCCCCAGGCAGTGGGAGGTGTAGATGGAGTCAATGGATGGAAGGCAGGTCTGTGTGATGGACTGGGCGGTGTTCACAACTCTTTGAAGTTTCTGGCGGTTCTGGGCCGAGCAGTTGCCATACCAGGCTGTGATGCAGCCAGATAGGATGCTTTTTATGGTGCATCTGTAAAAGTTGGTGAGGGTTAATGTGGCCATGCCAAATTTCCTTAGTTTCTTGAGGAAGTAAAGGCGCTGTTGTGCTTTCTTGGTGGTAGCATCGACGTGGGTGGACCAGGACAGATTTTTGGAGATGTGCACCCCTCGGAATTTGAAACTGCTAACTGTCATAATATCCACTCATGTATATAATGAGATGCAGACAGGCAGTGATTGACACATAGGATGACCAATGAACACACAACACGGAACAAACAATCACCAGACAAGACACCACCACTATAAAGCTCAAAGGGCATTAAGACTCCCGCTCTTTCCGGGATCCAAACACTGAGACAGTCAGAGTGCACAAGTTAGTGGGCACTATTGCCACGTGGTAGCTAGTAGGTCTGGTTGAGCCAGTAAGAGGTCGTCAGTAGGATTAGTAGAGTGTCAACCCACAGCTGAACATGTACAGCAATTCATGGTTGAAATAAAACTGTGTTGGATCATCTCCGGTGTTAGACGTTTGTTTCTAGCCTCCCTGCATCCAGTTGAAGTCAACATTGAATCAACCCGCCTAACACATCACTAACCATCTCCACCTCGGCCCCTTTGATGCTGACAGGGGTGTGTACAGTACTTTCCTTCCTGAAGTCAATGACCAGCTCTTCAGTTTTGCTGCCATTGAGGGAGAGATTGTTGTCGCTGCACCACTCCTTTAGATTCTCTATCTCCCTCCTGTATTCTGACTCATCGTTATTCGAGATTCGGCCCACTATGGTCGTATCATCAGCAAACTTGTAGATGCAGTTGGAACCAATTTTGCCACGCAGCCTTGTGTGTACAGGGAGTAGAGTAGGGGGCTAAGTATGCAGCCTTGCGGGGCCCCAGTATTGAAGACTATTGTGGAGGAGGTGTTGTTGTTCATTCTTACTGATTGTGGTCTGTTGGTCAGAAAATCGAGGATCCAGTTGCAGAGTGGGGAGCCATGTCCTAGGTTTTAGAGCTTTGATATGAGCTTGGCTGCGATTATGGTGTTGAAGGCAGAGCTGTAGTCAATAAATAGGAGTCTGATGTAGGAGTCCTTGTTGTCGAGATGCTCTAGGGATGAGTGTAGGGCCAGGGAAATGGCGTCTGCTGTGGACCGGTTGCGACGGTATGTGAATTGTAGTGGATCAAGGCCTTCTGGAAGTATGTAGGTGATGCGCTTCATGACCAACCTCTCGAAGCATTACGACTGAAGTCAGGGCCACCGGATGGTAGTTATTGAGGCACGTTGCCTGGTTCTTCTTTGGCACCGGTATGATGGTAGTCTTCTTGAAGCAGGTGGGGACCTCAGAGTGGAGTAGGGACAGGTTAAAGATGTCCGCGAACACCTCTGCCAGCTGGTCCGTGCAGGCTCTGAGTGCACGACCAGGGATCCCGTCCGGGCCCATCACCGAGGGTTCACTTTCAGGAAGCCCGATCTGACTTCGGAAGCTGTGATGGTGGGTATGGGTGAGTTATTGGCTGCTGGGGCACTCGACAGCGGATTGTTGGTTACCTGCTCGAACTGAGCATAGAATGCATTGAGTTCATTGGGGAGGGGTGCGCTGCTGCTGGAGATACTGCTCGGCTTAGCTTTGTAGCCCGTCATGTTGTTTAGTCCTTGCCACAAGGGCAGAGAGTCTGTCTGTGACTGTAGCTTGGTTTGATATTCCATTTTGGCACCTTGGTGGCTTTGCGGAGATTGGACCTGGATTTCTTATGTAGGTCAGGGTTGTCTGACTTGCACGTCTCAGATCTGTCCTTCAGTAAGGAGTCAATCACATGATTGAGCCATGGTTTCCGGTTGCGTACGTACGTACTGCTTTCTTTAGAACGCAGTCGTCCACACATTTGCTGATAAAGTCTGTGACGGTGGTGGCATACTCATTTAAGTTGGTCACTGAGTTCTTAAATATGGACCAGTCCACTGTCTCTAAGCAGTCACGTAAGAGCCCTTCTGTTTCCTCGGACCAGCACTGCACGATCTTCTCAGCTGGATTCTCCCGCTTGAGTTTCTGCTTGTATGCCGGGAGAAGGAGCACCGTCTTATGGTCTGATTTCCCTCGCTTCCTCGGTTGCCGGCTGCATCTAGATGATCCTGGGATCTGATGGGAGAAGCCTGACCTTGTGTCTGGCGGGGTCCAGGGCGCTGGCGGGAACCAGGGCGCTAGTTACATTTCCGGGGTCGCGTCTTGCAGGGTCCCGGGTGCTAGTTGAGGTAGAGGGGTTGCTGGGTGGTATGTTTTTGATCTGGGTGGGTCCTGGCGTTCTGCGGGCACGGGAATACCTTGAAGTGCGTTCGGATCCTCGAGGTGTCTCAGCCTTTTCGAGGGTCCTGGGTCGTGGGCAGGGGCTTCATGGGGCAGGTTGGGCTGAGTCCTGTGGTCTGTTCCCTCCCTGGGCGCTCCTGGGGTTGGGTCTTGAAGTAGGTCCGGTCGGCCCTTCACGTGGATTTTTCTTTCTTCCATCTCCAGGTAGGTCGGGTTGCTGGGCGGGCCTCTCCGGTTCGGGGCTCTCGGGGTCGAGTTGGGCTGGGTCTCGTCATCTGGGGTCAGGTCGGGAGCTCTGAGGACTGGGCCGGGCGATCCGGGGACTGGCGTTGGTTGTTAGGACGGGTTGGGAGCTCCGAGGTCCGGGTCGGCTCCAAATCGAGATCGGGGCTTCACTTCTGGTTTGAGCCCGATCCACTTCCAGGTCGTGGAGGTCAGGACGGATCGGGTCAAAAGGTCTCCACGGGCCTTGGAAGATGTTTAAGTCTGCAAGAAAAGATAAAAGAGAGGTTAGTAATAATGTTAGTCTTAGAATTAAATTTTAAAAGATTAGAATGAGTTTCAGTGATGCGACCATCAATTCACACGAGACGATGAGTAGAAGTGAACAGTGGTTTTAATCAGCTAGATCTGTGCCTGCCTGTGACTACTCTGTACTGAGAGCCGCCTACAGACTGCAGATCTATATACCTCCCTCGAAGGGGCGGAGCCATAGGCAGAGCCCACAAGGGCATCAGCTTAATACAATACCGTGTAATGCACTACAATGGTGAATGGTAGCAGTAATACATTCACCACACTAAGTTAAGTAAAAAGTGGATCTGTTGGGGAGAGCTCACATAGAGTCACCTCCATCTTCTGATCATCAAAATAGTTTTTAAATGTTATGAGGGTTTCCCCATTCCACCAGTCTTTCTTGTGGTGAACGTATGCTATTACAATTCACCACTGTACTGTGTTGCATTATGTTGATGCCCTTGTGGGCTCCGCCTGGGGCTCTGCCCCCCCCCCCCCCCCCCCCCCCCCCCCGCCGCGCCCCCCCCCCCCCCCCCCCCCCCACCCCCAGGTGTAGTATTTAAACCTGTTAGCCTGTAAGGCACGGATCTAGCATATTAAAACCACTGTTCATTTCTACTAATCGTCTCGTGTGAATTGATGGTCGTATCAGTCGGGTCGGGTCAAAAGGTCTCCTCGGGCCTCGGAGGATGTTTAAGTCTGCAAGAAAAGGTAAATGAGAGAGGTTAGTAATAATGTTAGTCTTAGAATTAAATTTTAAAAGATTAGAACGAGTATAAGTTAAGTAAAAAGTGGATCTGTTGGGCAGAGCTCGCAGAGAGTCGCCTCCATCTTCTGATCATTGAAATACTTTTTAAATGTTGTGAGGGTTCCCCCCTCGACCAGTCTTTCAGGCCGTGAGTTCTAGATTCCCACTACTCTCTGGGGTGAAAATGTTTGCCCTTACGTCTCCTATAAACTTCCTGCCCATTACCTTCAATCTGTTCCCCCTGGTTATTGACCCCTCCGCTAAGGAGAAAAGTGATGAAAGGAAGGACAGGATTGGCAGCTGAACATTGGAGGATATAGATGCTTCAGGAGAGATGGGGGGATGTAAAAGGGGTGGGGGGGGGGTAGCATTGCTGGTTAAGGAGAATATTATAGTCGTACTGCAGGAGGACACCTCAGAAAGCTCAGACAATGATGCAATCTGGGTGGAGCTCAGGAACAGGAAGGGAGCAGTAACAATGTTGGGGGTTTATTACAGGCCCCCCCAACAGCCACCGAAAGATAGAGGAGCAGATAGGTAGAGAGATTTTGGATAGATGCAAAAGTAACAGGGTTGTTGTAGTAGGGGATTTTAACTTCCCCTATATTGACTGGGATTCACTTAATGCTAGGGGTTTGGATGGGCAGAGTTTGTAAGGTGTATCCAGGAAGGCTTCTTGATGCAATATGTAGATAGTCCATCCAGGGAAGGGGCAGTACTGATGTTGCACCGACCTGTGAAACCCCTCTAAAGAGATCTACGCTAATCCCTTATCGTCCATATGCCTATCCAATGACCATTTGAATGCGGTTAGTGTTGGCGAGTCCACTACTGTTGTAGGCAGGGCATTCCACGCCCTTACTACTCTCTGAGTAAAGAACCTACCTCTGACATCTGTCCTATATCTATCTCCCCTCGATTTAAAGCTATGTCCCCTTGTGCTAGAGATCACCATCCGAGGAAAAAGGCTCTCACTGTCCACCCTATCTAATCCTGTGATCATCTTGTATGCCTCAATTCCGTCACCTCTTAACCTTCTTCTCTCTAAAGAAAACAGCCTCAAGTCCCTCAGCCTTTCCTCATAAGATCTTCCCTCCACACCAGGCAACATCCTGGTAAATCTCCTCTGCATCCGTTCCAATGCTTCCACATCCTTCCTATAATGTGGCGACCAGAACTGCACGCAGTACTCCAAATGCGGCCGCACCAGAGTTTTGTACAACTGCAACATGACCTCATGGCTCCAAAACTCAATTACTCTACCAATAAAAGCTAACACACCGTACACTTTCTTAACAACTCTCTCAAACTGGGTGGCAACATTCAGGGATCTATGGACATGGACACCGAGATCTCTCTGCTCATCCACACTACAAAGAATCTTACCATTAGCCCAGTACTCTGTCTGCCGTTATTCCTTCCAAAATGAATCACCTCATGCACTTTTCTGCATTAAACTCCATTTGCCACCTGTCAGCCCAGCTCTGCAGCTTATCTATGCCTGTGAGAACAAAGGATAATATGGGAAGTTTCGGGAGCCTTGGATAATGAGGGATATTGTGAACCTCATCAAAAAGAAAAAGGAGAATTTTGTTCGCTCTAGAAGGGTGGGGACAGTCGAAAGCCTTGAGGAGTATAAAGAAAGTAGGAAGGTACTGAAGCGGGAAATTAGGAGGGCTAGGAAGGGTCATGAAAAATCCTTGGCAAGTGTAAAAAGCAAGAGGGTAGCCAGGCAAAGAATTGCACCACTTAAGGACAGTGGGGGGAATCTATGACGAGTGGCACATAGCACAGTGGTTAGCACTGTTGCTTTACAGCACCAGGGTCCCAGGTTCGATTGGGTCACTGTTTGTGCTGAGTCTGCATGTTCTCCCCGTGTCTGCGTGGATTTCCTCCGAGTGCTCTGGTTTCCTTGCACAAGTCCTGAAAGACAAGCTTTTAGTTAATTTGGACATTCTGAATTCGCCCTCCGTGTACCCGTCAGAATGTGGTGACTAGCGGCTTTTCACAGTAACTTCATTGCAGTGTTAATGTAAGCCTACTTGTCACAATAAAGATTATTATTATTATTATGTGTTCAGCCATGAGATGTTGCCGACCATGTGTGGCTCCAGGCCAACAATGATGGGGGTGGCAACCCAGTGGAAAACCTGGAGCACGACATCCGTGTCTTGAGTGGTGGCGCCTAAGACATGGCTCAGCCTGTGATAACCATGGCTGACGGTCGCTGAGGAATGTGTCCCATACTCATGTGGGCATTCCGGACGCACTGCAGAGCATGTCCGAGCCACTGAAGGACGTGTCCCAGATTCAGGTGGACATTGATGAGGCACTCCAGAGCATGGCCCAGTCACTGAGGAGCTTAGCTGAGTGTGCCAGTACCATAGAATACCTACAGTGCAGACGGAGACTATTCAACCTATCCAGTCAGCAACAGCGCTCTGAAACAGTGCCTTAAATAGGCACATTTTGCAGCCCTGTCCCCATAACCCCACCTAACCTGTACATCTTTGGACACTAAGGGCCAATTTGGCATGGCCAATAAACCTAATCTGCTCATCTTTGGATTGTGGGAGGAAACCGGAGCATCCAGAGGAAACCCAAGCAGACACGGGGAGAAAGTACACACTCCACAGTCCACCAAGGCTGGAATTGAACCCTGGGTCCTTGGTGATGTGAGGCAGCAGCACTAAACATTGTGCCACAGTCCAGCACCCCATGGTGCTGCCAGGACTGGCAGAGGCAGATGACTCAGAGGCCTCCAGAGCTCATTCCAGCTGCTCCTCCATCCCAGGGAGACCTCAGGGCCCTGCGAGCACCATCAGCAAGGAGGAAGTGCTTGATGCCACATGGGACCTGCCACCAAGGAGATAACTGCGGTCTCCAATTCTTCCAACACCCTCCCCCCCCCCACCTCTCCTGACACCGGCGCAACTCAAGGGAAGTGGGAAGGAGAGGGTGGCAGGGTGACACCTGTGGCACCGGTAAGTCGGCCATGGCCCTCCAGCTCCAGGCCCTCCAGAGAACATCTGCCAAGGGCATTATAGGTCAGAGGATGCGGAAAACAGTAAGCTGCTCCCACCTCTGATGTGCATCATTAGGACACACCTAGACGCAGCAACAGACGATGAAAGATCAATAAGATTGAGGAGCACTGAGTGGGCACAGGGTGGTTCACTATCTGCAGCTTGGGACAATGAAAATGTCAAATTTTCACTATTAAAAGGTATAATAATTGATACATGTGAAACCTCTGTCAGGTTAATCATCACAGCGAGCTTGCCTGCACCCCTACCTCCTGTTGTCCACGTGTCCCCCCACCCCTGGGCACAGAGGTCCAAGATCAAACACCCCAGATGCAAACTCTGTTCAGAGGATGGGTTTGAGTGCACTGTCAGCAGAAAGATAGGAGCAAGAATTTTGCAGAAGCTGAGGAGCACCAGAGCTAACATCCCAGCAAGTTAAAATCACTCTCCTGCTTTGAATATTGACCCACTGACAGTGCCGACACAGGCCCATCACCCTGGAGCAATGTTACACAGACCCTTGGAGGATGGAACACGATGGTTGGGGAAGGGGGGTCTATAATGGGAAGGGAGTGATTGGGTGGGAGCAGAGATAGGGGGGAAGGTGGTATATGGTGGGGGGAAATGTGGGTAAGGAAGGAAATGGGGGAGGGGGCTCGAGTGGAAGGAGGAAATTGGGGGAATAAGGGATTGAGGGAGAAGGTAGGAGATGGGGGATTGGGGGGAGGAGGGAAATGGGAGGAGGAGGATTGGGGGAGGAAAGAAATTGGGGGGGGGAATTCATATGACGGACATAGCCTTGTTCTATGTGAATCTGGTGAGGATGAGGGCCTCCCTGGTCCTCCGGAGGTGTCAGACCCTTTCTATCGCCTGTCCTCCATCCTCCCAGCCCACCTGTGGCTCCTCCCTGGGGTCGTTCTCCAGCCCCTTCTGGCCTGTCTCCTCCTCCTCCTCCTCAGATGTGGCCACATGGTTCTCCTCCTCAAGGATGTTACCCAGCTGCTGTGCCAGGTTGTGCAGGGTACAGAGGACCACCACAAAGCAGGAGACACTCTGGGATCGGGCACCACCAGAGAGGTCCAGGCATCAGAAAGACACTTTCAGCAGTCTGCTGTACCACTCAATGATAGCACGGGTGGCAGCATGGTGTCCTTATATCGGGTCTCCACCTTGGTTTCAGGCTTTTGCACCAGTGTCATAAGTGGGTACCCTTTGTCCTTCAAGAGCTACCTCGTCACCCTGGAGTGGATGCTGGAGATCTCCTAGTATCCCAGGATGTAGCTGTTGTTCCCTTTTCTGTGTCTCTGCTCTAACTACAGCAATCAGTGAGTTTGTCCTCCTTCCTTTTAGTGTCTATATTCTAATGCTCAGAGTCGCCAGGTATCAAGTGATACCACCACAAGGTTCAACCAGCTATCAATCAAAGAGCCAAACACCAGTTAGTTAGTTCAAGGTTAAGGGTACTTTATTTACACACAATTAGACATGCACCATAAACACTACTAGTTAACTACAGCTATCGACTAAGACAACCTGTACTTAACTTCAGGCACCTGGCCTAGGTCAGAGGAACAGTGGCCGCTGTCCGATTCTGGATCTATTGAGTCTGGAGACGTAACTGCTGCTCAGCTAGTCTCATCCGTCTGGCAGCGAGCATTAAACTTGGACTTGCTTCTGGTGGTGCTGCACTTGGAAACAGATGTAGCCGGGGTGCCAGGTCCAAGAGAGGACGACGCATGACGGACTCTCTTCTTATGCTTGGGAGTTTTCGCGCACTTTTGGGCAGTCCTTCAGTTTGGACCCCGCTAATTGGGTGATCCCCGATCACTATGTTCGATTTCTAACCAATAAAGGGGCGGGTGTCTGGATGGCTGGGCGTATCCCAAGCGGTCACTGACCCTGTTGTTTATGCTTCCCGAGAACAGGGAGTGGCGCTGAAATGTCTGGGACTGTACCTGTCGCTCGAGTACCGGTCCTTTGTCTTGGTGGAGATGGGCCATCAAATGCTAATCGGCCCATCAAAATGCTTTGGAGTTTCGATACCGTCTGGACTCCTTGCTTGCAAATATACATTTCAGGCTCTGAGCCTGCCTGAGTCTTGGCTTGTCCATTTTAACCGCTAGGCTTTGCGAGTTTCTCTGTAAGTGGCCAACCCAGATGGCTACACTGTCATGCTCCCTGGGTAGTGTGCACACACATGCATGATATGGAAGCAGTGGTCACACACAATCTGAACATTTATGGAGTGGCAACACCTTCCTGTTAATAAAGTGCACTCCCTGATGCCCCGGTTCCTGTGGTGAGGAGTCCATAACTAGGGGTCATTGTTTGAGGATAAGGGTAAACCTTTTAGAGCTGAAGTGAGGAGAAATTTCTTCGCCCAGAGAGTGGTGAATCTGTGGAATTCGCGACCACAGAAAGTAGTTGAGGCCAAAACATTGTGTAATTTGAAGAAGGAATTAGATACAGCTCTTGGGGCTAAAAGGATCTACAGATATGGGGGAAGGCGGGATCAGGATATTGAACTTGCTGATCAGCCATGATCATAATGAATGGCAGAGTACGCTCGAATGGCCAAATGGCCTCCTCCTGCACCTATTTTCTCTGTTTCTATCTGCTCGGTATGTTGGGTGCAGTCTTCTATACTTGCGTCAAAGTCCTCTAGCCTCCTGAAAACCAGCATTTTCAAAATCCCGCTGATCTCATCCCTGTGCTGGGGTATTTGGATTGGATTGGATTTGTTTATTGTCACGTGTACCGAGGTACAGTGAAAAATATTTTTCTGCAAGCAGCTCAACAGATCATTCAGTACATGGGAAGAAAAGGGAATTAAACAGAATTCAAGAAAATACATGAGAATAGATAATAGGGCACCACAATATATACAATGTACTACATAAGCATTGGCACTGGATGAAGCAGACACAGGTGTAGTGTTAATGAGGTCAGTCCATAAGAGGGTCATTTAGGAGTCTGGTGACAGTGGGGAAGAAGCTGTTTTTGGGTCTGTTCGTCCGTGTTCTCAGACTTCTGAATCTCCTGCCCGATGGAAGAAGTTGGAAAAGTGAGTAAGCCGGGTGGGAGGGATCCTTGATTATGCTGCCTGCTTTCCCCCGGCAGCGGGAGGTGTAGATGGAATCAATGGATGGGAGGCAGGTTCGTGTGATGGACTGGGCGGTATTCACGACTCTCTGAAGTTCCTTGCGGTCCTGGGCCGAGCGGTTGCCATACCAGGCTGTGATGCAGCCCGATAGGATGCTCTCTATAGTGCATCTGTAAAAGTTGGTAAGGGTTAATGTGGACATGCCGAATTTCCTTAGTTTCCTGAGGAAGTAAAGGCGCTGTTGTGCTTTCTTGGTGATAGTGTCGACATGAGTGGACCAGGATAGATTTTTGGTGATGTGCATCCCTAGGAATTTGAAACTGCTCACCATCTCTACCTCGGCTCCGTTGATGCTGACAGGCGTGTGCACAGTACTTTGCTTCCTGAAGTCGATGACCAGCTCTTTAGTTTTGCTGGCATTAAGGGAGAGATTGTTGTCGCTGCACCACTCCACTAGGTTCTCTATCTCCCTCCTGTATTCGGACTCGTCGTTATTCGAGATCCGGCCCACTATGGTCGTATCGTCAGCAAACTTGTAGATGGAGTTGGAACCAAGTTTTGCCATGCAGTCGTGTGTGTACAGGGAGTAGAGTAGGGGGCTAAGTACGCAGCCTTGCGGGGCACCGGTATTGAGGACTATTGTGGAGGAGGTGTTGGTGTTCATTCTTACTGACTGTGGTCTGTTGGTCAGAAAGTCAAGGATCTAGTTGCAGGGTGGAGAGCCCAGTCCTAGGTTTTGGAGCTTTGATATGAGCTTGGCTGGGATTATGGTGTTGATTTTGGTGCGGTCAAGAAGTCCAGAATCACAGATGCTTTTTTTCCCCTCATCACCAGGTTAATGCAGCTTACAACTCAAATGTTCCAGTTGGGAGTACCGGACGTGTCAGTCCCAGTCCGGGCCGGCTTTTAAAGGGCAAATTTACAAGCCACAGCTTGGTGGGCCTCCGCCCATTAGCGGGAAAGCTCATATTCTATGAGTCCCATGAGGACATCAGTCAATGTGTCCCTATGGATCTCATGAGAGTTAATATAAAAACCTCCACCATGCCTTCCGGTTCCACACACAAATCGGCAGGCTGACCCCTAATTGGCCCTACTCTTTCCCTGGTCATCCTCTTGCCCTTAATATACTTATAAAACACCTTTGGATTCTCCTTTATTTTACCCATGAGTGTTTTTTCATGCCACCTCTTTGCCCTCCTAATCTATTTTTTAAATGAATTCCTGCATTCTCTATACTCCTCTTGCATTTCCACTGTTTTGAGCCCTCGGTATCTGCCATAAGTCTCCCTTTTTTTCATTATCAAACCCTGGATATACCTTGACATCCAGGATCCTCAGGACTTATTGCTCCAACCTTCCACTTTAAAGGCAACATAAGAACGTAAGAATTAGGAGTAGACGTAGGCAATTCAGCCCCTCGACCATTAAATCAGATCATGACTGATCTGTTCCTGGTCTCAAATCTACCTCACAACTGTTCCCCATATCCCTTTAACCTGATTCCTTTAATATCAGAAATATATCTATCTCTTGAAACCATTTAATGATTCAGATTGCACCGCACTTTGGGGCAGCGAGTTCCACAAATTCATCACCCTTTGCGAGAAGTAGTTTCTCCTCATCTCAGTTCTAAATCTACCAGCTCTCAATCTCTATCTGGGAAATCTCATTCAAGATTGCTCCACAAGGGGGAACATTTGGTCTACATTTACTTTATCAATCCCTTTTAGTATTTTATATACCTCGATCAGATCCTCTCTCATTCTTCTAAACTCCAGTGAGTATAAACCCAAATTGTTCAATCTCTCTTCATGACCGTTTCATCTCTGGAATCAATTTGGTGAACCTCTTCCGAACTGCCTTCAATGTCACTACATCATTCCTCAAATAAGGAGACCAAAACTGGATACAATACTTCAGATGTGTCCTCACCAAAACCCTGTACAATTGCGACAACACTTCTATACAACACTAAAATTCATTTGTCTTTTTTATTACATAAGAACATAAGAACTAAGAGCAGGAGTAGGCCATCTGGCCCCTCGAGCCTGCTCCGCCATTCAATGAGATCATGACTGATCTTTTGTGGACTCAGCTCCACTTTCCGGCCCGAACACCATAACCCTTAATCCCTTTTTTCTTCAAAAAACTATCTATCTTTACCTTAAAAACATTTAATGAAGGAGCCTCAACTGCTTCACTGGCCAGGAATTCCATAGATTCATAACCCTTTGGGTGAAGAAGTTCCTCCTAAACTCAGTCCTAAATCTACTTCCCCTTATTTTGAGGCTATGCCCCCTAGTTCTGCTTTAACCCGCCAGTGGAAACAACCTGCCCGCATCTATCCTATATATTCCCTTCATAATTTTAAATGTTTCGATAAGATCCCCCCTCATCCTTCTAAATTCCAACGAGTACAGTCTCAGTCTACTCAACCTCTCATCGTAATCCAACCCCTTCAGATCTGGGATTAACCTTGTGAATCTCCTCTGCACACCCTCCAGTGCCAGTACGTCCTTTCTCAAGTAAGGACACCAAAACTGAACACAATACTCCAGGTGTGGCCTCACTAACACCTTATACAATTGCAGCATAACCTCCCTAGTCTTAAACTCCATCCCTCTAGCAATGAAGGACAAAATTCCATTTGCCTTCTTAATCACCTGTTGCACCTGTAAACTAACTTTCTGTGACTCATGCACAAGCACACCCAAGTCTCTCTGCACAGCAGCATGCTTTAATATTTTATTGTTTAAATAATAATCCCGTTTGCTGTTATTCCTACCAAAATGGATAACCTCACATTTGTCAACATTGTATTCCATTTGCCAGACCCTAGCCCATTCACTTAACCTATCCAAATCCCTCTGCAGACTTCCAGTATCCTCTGCAAATTTCGCTTTACCACTCATCTTAGTGTCATCTGCAAACTTGGACACATTGCCCTTGGTTCCCAACTCCAAATCATCTATGTAGATTGTGAACAATTGTGGGCCCAACACGGATCCCTGAGGGACACCACTATCTACTGATCGCCAACCAGAGAAGCACCCATTAATCCCCACTCTTTGCTTTCTATTAATTAACCAATCCTCTATCCATGCTACTACTTTACCCTTAATGCCATGCATCTTTATTTTATGCAGCAGCCTTTTGTGTGGCACCTTGTCAAAAGCTTTCTGGAAATCAAGATATACCACATCCATTGGCTCCCCGTTATCCACTGCACTGGTAATGTCCTCAAAAAATTCCACTAAATTAGTTAGGCACGACCTGCCCTTTATGAACCTATGCTGTATCTGCCCAATTGGACAATTTCTATCCAGATGCCTCGCTATTTCTTCCTTGATGATAGATTCCAGCATCTTCCCTACTACCGAAGTTAAGCTCACTAGCCTATAATTTCCTGCTCTCTGCCTACCTCCTTTTTTAAACAGTGGTGTCACATTTGCTCATTTCCAATCCACCGGGACCACCCCAGAGTCTAGTGAATTTTGTTAAATCATCACTAGTGTATCTACAATTTCCCTAGCCTTCTCTTTTAGCACGCTGGGATGCATTCCATCAGGGCCAGGAGACTTGTCTACCTTTAGCCCCATTAGCTTGCCCATCACTACCTCCTCAGTGATAACAATCCTCTCAAGGTCATCACCTGTCATAACCTCATTTCTATCAGTCACTGGCATGTTATTTGTGTCTTCCACTGTGAAGACCGACCCAAAAAACCTGTTCAGTTCCTCAGCCATTTCCTCATCTCCCATTATTAAAACTCCCTTTTCATCCTCTAAAGGACCAATGTTTACCTTTGCCACTCTTTTTTGCTTTACATATTTTTAAAAACTTACATGCTGAACCGCACACAGACTTTTTGTGATCCATGAACAAAAACACACAGATCCCTTTGCCCAGATGCATTTTGAATCTGCTTTCCATTTAGATAATAATGGGCCTTTCTATTTTTTCAGCTAAAATGGATAACCTCACACTTATCCACATTAAACTCCATCTGCCAACTTTTGGTCCATTCTCCTCGTCTATCTACAGCCACCTGTAAAGTTCTTATCTCCTCTTCACTACCTGCTTTTCCAAGTATTTTAGTATTATCCACAAATTTTGCTATATTATACTCTGTTCCTGCTTACAGATCATTCATATGAATTGTAAACAGTTGAGGTCTGAGGACTGACCCCTGCGGCACCCTGCTGGTTGCAGTTCGCCAGCCAGAGAAGGACCCATTTCTCCTGACTCTCTGCTTTCTGTCAGTTATCCAATCTCAATCCAATCTAGTATTCTACCCCCAATCCCCTGCGATCTCACCTTCGGGATCAGTCTTTTTGCGGCACCTTGTCAAATGCCGCATAATCATGTTAACCCTGGGCTTTCTCTTTCCTTTTTGAATGAATCCCATTGCTCTGATGCAGACCTTCCTATAAGTAGTTGCTCCAGGTTGACTTTTGCAAGATACTGTCTTATCCGAGGGAAATTGGCCTCCCCCAATTCAAAATCTACTTCCAGTCCATCTTTGTCCCTTCCCATAACTGATAGATCCTATGGATAGTCATTGTCAACAAAATGCTCCCCCAATGAAACTTCTTTCATTTACCTGGCTTCATTACCTGAAACTAGGTTGTTCCTCCTGTCCCACAAGCTTTAATGGCAATCTCCTTACAGATAGTAGTATAAGGTGATGCATTTGGGGAGGTCAAACTTGACAAGGCACTACACAATGAATGGGAGGATACTGTAAGGTGTCGAGGGAGTGAGAGTCCTTAGAGTGAATGTCCACATATCCCTGAAGTCAACAGGGCAGTTTGATAAAGTGGAAAAGAAGGCACATAGAGTCTTTCCTTTATTAGCTGAGACACATAATGTAAGAGCAGGAAGGTTATACTGGAACTATATAAAACATTATATAATAATCTTTATTAGTGTCACAAGTAAGTTTACATTAATACTGAAATGAAGTTGCTCTGAAAACCCCCTAGTAGCCAAACTCTGGCGCCTGTTCGGCTACACAGAGGGAGAATTCAGAATGTCCAATTCACCTAACCAGCATGTCGTTCGGGACTTTTTAGTTAGAATCATAGAATTTACAGTGCAGAAAGAGGCCATTCGGCCTATCGAGTCTGCACAGGCTCTTGGAAAGAGCACCCTACCGAGCACCACACCACCCTATCCCCATAACCCAGTTACCCCACTCAACCAACCCTAAGGGCAATTTGTGGACACTAAGGGCAATTTAGCATGGCCAATCCACCTAACCTGCACATCTTTGGACTGTGGGAGGAAACCTGAGCACCCGGAGGAAACCCACGCACACACGGGGAGAACGTGCAGACTCCGCACAGACAGTGACCCAGCCGGGAATCGAACCTGGGACCCTGGAGCTGTGAAGCAATTATGCTAACCACTATGCTATCGTGCTGCCCAAAATAACTAGCAGAGAATGGCAGAGAATGACTTGTAGGAGGAAACCGGAGAACTTGGAGGAAACCCACACAGACACGGGGAGAACGTGCAGACTCCATAAAGACAGTGACCCAAGCCGGTGAAGCAACAGTGCTAACTACTGTGCCTTGAGTACTGTGTGTAGTTCTGATCACCTCATTACAAAAAGGATGTAATTGCACTAGAGAGGGCAGCTAGGAGATTTCTGAGAATGTTGCGAGGATTGGAAAATGACAGCTATGAGGAAAGATTGGATAGGCTGGGATTGCTCTCCTTGTAACAGAGTAGGCTGAGGGGAGATTTGTTTGAGATATACAAAATTGTGAGGGGCCTGGATGGGAAGAGCTTATTTACTTTAGCAGAGAAATCAGTGATTAGGCAGCATAGATTTAAAGTGATTAGTAAAAGGATTAGCGTTGAGATGAGGAACAATATTTCAGCCAGAGTGTTGTGGGCTCTGAAACTCGCTGGGGGAGGGGGGGGGGGGGGATTTTCTTGCTGTTGCTGCTGTGTGTTTCCTGGCGATTGGGTGGATGGGAAGGGGGGGGGGGGGGGAGAGAACATCCCAGTGTCTGAAAAGGTTGTCATAGCAGAAATCTTCCAGTGATTCCAAAGGTGACTGGATTGCACCTGAGGTTCAATAACCTGCAGGACTATGGTCCAAATACTGTAAAGTGGGTTTTGGCTGTGTGGCTCATTTTTCAGCTGGCCCAGACATGATAAGCCAAGTGCCCTCATTCTGTGTCATAAACTTTCTATGATTCGGTCCTTGTCATCTCATGTTACCTCCTCGGTTCCTGAGGCAGCGAAACCCAGCTTGTAAGCGTTAAAAATGGGAAACCATGTTAAATTGGAGGCATGAGGCCTGTTTAATGGATTCAACAACTAACCCTCCATCTAAAAGAGTGTGCTTGGCACCTGATCCCTGAGCCACCTCTGCTAAAACACTACATTTATGGGTTTGAGGTGGTTTTTAATCCTGCTTCAGATTTGATCATTTCAGTTTCCCATACCAAACTGAAATCCATTCCTTTTTGTGATAAAATTACCTTCAATTACACTTTTGGTACAAAGGAGAAAATCTTCTCTGGAGGAATAGGTCATGATTAAATAGCGAAAATGTCTGAAGCTGAGACTATTTTAGTGGTTAGCTGGTCCCCTTTTGGAATTAGAAACAATGTATGAATAACTTTCCTTCAGGCATTCAATGGATAGAATAGGATGCTAAGTAAGTTATGTGAAGTAACTATGAATTCACACTCCTAGCATGGAACCTCAGAGCAACATGCTGGGATTTCACATGCGTGCAAAGTAATTTTCTATCGATTCATTTTAATAAATAGAAAACTACAGGGAACATGTATCAAACTAGCAATAGAACTGGTTCTGTGCTCCTTTGCGTCCTTTGGGGAGTCATGGTTATAAGGATCACATGTTGGACAATTGTCACCACAGTGTTGTAATCCAGACTCATCAAACATGATTTCCTGGTTGAATATCTAGAATTATGCATTTTTCATTGCTTGTTTTTTTTACAGATGAGTCTGAAGCTCTGGAAGTAACCCAACCAGCACTCATTCCAGGTACCCAAATGGGTGACCGCAAGCATGCTGCAGATTTGGCAGAGCTACAGAAAAGACTGCTAGATTACTCCAGTTCACAGAACATAGCATCCGCTGAGCAAGATCATTCAAACGCAGATCTTTCAAAAGGGGAAACCTCAGCCCTAAAAACTGCTGGCCAACAATGTTCATATCCACCATTCCAAAATATGCCAATGGAAGTTAAAGGAAAGACTCCACTTCCATTTGAAAGAGAAACGCCACTTCCATCTAGAGGAGCGATACCACTTCCACTTGGAGGAGGGATACTACTTCCATCTGGAGGAGCAATGCCACTTCCATCAGGAGGAGCAATACCACTTCCATTTGAAAGACTGATTCCACATTCGACTCAAAATGTGACTCTACCTTCAACTCAAAAAGTGACTCCATCTTCAACTCAAAAAGTAACTCCACATACCACTCAAATAGTAACTCCTAATATTGCTCAAAGGGTAACTCCTCAAACAACTCAAAGAGTAACTCCTGATGCAATTCAAAGAGTAAGTCCTCATGCAACTCAAAGAGTAACTCCACATTCACCTGAAGGAGCGACCCCACATTCAATTCGAAGACAGACTCCATACTCAACAGAAAGATTGGCTTCGCATTCATCTGAAAGAATGATACCGCTTCCATTCGAAAGACTGACTCCACGTTCAATTTCCCATTCAGCTGAAAGATCAATGCCACATGCATCTGAAAGAACGATACCGCTTCCATCTGCAATACCGACTCCACATTCAATTTCCCATTCAGCTGAAAGATCAATGCCACATACATCTGAAAGAACGATACCGCTTCCATCTGCAATACCGACTCCACATTCAACTGAAAGATCAATGCCACATGAATCTGAAAGAACGATGCCATTTCCATCTGAAATACCGACTCCACATTCAACTTCACATTCAGCTGAAATATCAATGCCACGCGCGTCTGAAAGAACGATACCACTTCCATCTGCAATATCGACTCCACATTCAACTTCACATTCAGCTGAAAGATCAATGCCACATGAACCTGAAAGAACGATACCGTTTCCATCTGAAATACTGACTCCACATTCAATTTTCCATTCAGCTGAAAGATCAATGCCACATGCGTCTGAAAGAACGATACCACTTCCATCTGCAATATCGACTCCACATTCAATTTCCCATTCAGCTGAAAGATCAATGCCATATGCGTCTGAAAGAACGGTACCGCTTCCATCTGCAATACCGACTCGACGTCCATCTGAAAGGGTGACAGTACTTCCATCTGAAAGATTAACACCACTTCCATCTGAAAGGGTGACACCACTTTTAGAAAGAATGGTACCACTTTCATTTGAAAGGGCAGCTCCAATTTCAAATGGAAATGTGTCATCAGTCTCACCCGAACTAGATGCAGCATTTTATTCCATACGTGAGTCACCATTGCAACATAACCGCAGTTCACCATTGCAACTTGAAAGAGAAACCCAGACTACTCCACCTACTCTGAAAAATGAATGGAAAATCTTGTTTCAAAAAGCTTGCTGTGGTATATATGGACAACCCATCGTGCAAGTAGAAACAAGAGCTTTGGAGAGCACAATGCACGATGACACACCAGAAATTCAGGATGTTCTCAGGGTTTATTTAGCTTCTGTTAGGAGCAGTTTTCTTTTGTCTTTCAGCATGATGAACACCATCAAGAAAAATATTAAAGAAGGATTCCGTATTATAACAATTGGACTAGCCTTTAAGCTCTGGGAAATGTTCAAGCAATGGGCATCGTGTTCCAGAGAGGGCGAAGGAGATCCTGAACGGATGTGTTGTAGATAGACTGAAGGAAATGCTGAGACCATTACATGTCCAAGAATTCTTGTATTTGGACTGAAAGGAATCATTAATTGTTAGTGCCGATAGGGGTCAATGAATAAAAAACATCCAAAAGTACTCAGCTGCAACTGACCAAAAAAAAAGTAAAATGAGAAAAATTGCATTTTTGCTGTATATTTGTTAATTAAGAAAACTTTTCTCCAGTGCAACAATTACTTAATTTCTAATTTGAATTGAAATTTGCTAGTTATTTCATATTGTGAGATGGTCCATGGTGCTCTGTGCTCTAATAATATTTGAAGATAATTTTCTGTGTTAACACATATTGTGCACAATTTATCTGAAGTATTTCTATGTGTCATTTTGGCCGTGATTGGCAGGATGTTTCCGACGGCCATGATAGCGATATTGTGGATCGTATCTAATGGCACTTAGCACTAAAAACTAGTACTCCATCAGCTTCTTGCCATTATTGGCTGTTTCACCATCTGCTTCACTGGACTCATGGCACAATGCCTCACTGCTAACAAGAGGAGTTGCTTTAAAACACTCCCTCACCATTTACTCCCAGTCAACAAGTAAGCCTGGCAGCACACAGGCTGCTCCTTGTTTTTGGGATGCCAAACTGGCTAGGCACTCTGGGGGCAAGGCAGGACATCCAGTTCCCCCAAGGGGGTCGGAGGGCCAGCAACTGCGCCACCAATGCCGCCTGGTAGGCGGTGGCAGTGGCTGTCAGTGCAGGCAGCATGACTAGGAGGAATGACAATCAATGCAGGAAGAAGACCAACGACCTCCACCGAGCTACCTCTCTCGTGGCATCAGTTCCTCATGCCCTCAACAAATTCCCAACCCCACCCCCACAAATTACTGGCTAACACCTTACACCCCCACATTCAATCTGCATGCTTGTTCCTCTGCAACCCCCGGCTCCCACCAGCACAACCCCTACATGTTCAGTTGCGGTGTCACCTACCATCGAGCCCGCTGACCCATCAAGTGTGCGACACATAATGCCCATAATAGGCATAAAATAGACAAGATGGATGGGTGGGGGGGGGGGGGGGTGGGGGGGGGGGGAGAGAGAGAGAGAGGGTGGAATACCGAAGATCAGAGTCCTCGCCCACTATGAGGAATGGGCCCACTATGAGGAATGAGAGAGTAATCACTGAGAGTGAGGTTGGCCTGTGCTGGTCCACTGCTTCTTCACTCTAGTGAGTTCATGTCAGACAAAATGATCCTTCACTCTCACTGGCCACATGCTCATTCTCCCGCAGGATCTCCATTTGATGGGGCTGGGCCACCCGGGGTAGTTCACGCCCCCCTCCCACCGAACCATCCAGAGTCGTTCACCCCCCACCCCCCACTCTCAACGTGCCTCCCAAGAGAACACCTCGGAGGAAAGCTCTGAACAGACCACCATCGAGGCATCACAGTTATCACGCGTTAATATGAACACCAGGACTATTTTAAAAATTATTTCATGGAATGTAAGCACCATTAGCAAGGTCAGTATTCATTCCCCATCCCTAATTGCTCTTGAAAAGGTGGTGGTGAAACATCTTCTTGAACTGCTGCAGTATCTTTGGGGTGAATTACCCTGACTGTAGCAGCCTCTTGATGTCTCTCTATGGTATCACATTGCCTTGAAGCCTCCATAGCTGAGATACTTGTAGTTAGATTTAGATTCCCTCTGCCCATTAGGGATGGGGTGTTCGGAAAGTTAAAGGGAGATTAGGGCAGCACGGTAGGACAAGAGGATAGCACTGTGGCTTCACAGCGCCAGAGTCCCAGGTTCGATCCTTGCTGGGTCACTGTCTGTGCGGAGTCTGCACATTCTCCCCGTGTCTGTGTGGGTTTCCTCCGGGTGCTCCGGTTTCCTCCCACAGTCCAAAGATGTGCAGGTTAGGTGGATTGGCCATGATAAATTGCCCTTAGTGACCAAAATGGTTCGGAGGGATTATTGGGTTACGTGGATAGGGTGGAAGTGAGGGCTTAAGTAGGTCGGTGCAGACTCGATGGGCCGAAATGGCCCCCATGTTCTATGTTTCTTTGGTAGGTTTGCTGCCATGTTCCTGCTTGCCATCATTTTATGTAGAGCAGCCTTTTGGGTAAGCTGGACAAAAGAGTTGGTGTGGTGTGGGGGGAGCTCAGAGCCACAGTAATCTGTGCAACTCAGGGTCCTCTGAAATATGTAGGATCCCAGTGCCAATTTCACAGCATACTGGATGGCCTGTGGGCCATAGGTTTCTCATTTGGTAAAAGAACTTGGAAGATGTGCTAAATTTAGTTTGGGAGAGCGTTGTGGTGGGGAGAAGGGAGTTGTTGTGGGGGTCTGGTGCCAGGTATACCCCAAAAGCTGAACAGAGTACTTCGGGCTGCTATCACCCCAAGACCCCTTTGTCCTGGCCTAGACGCAAAATGTTGTACCAGAACCTGCATCAGGAAGTCTTTTACCTGCTGATGGCCGAATGAAAGATGGTCTTGAAATATACTGGACCTTGAACTATTATTGTGAAGGCGCGGTCTGTAAGTTCTGATGATTGGGCGGCTGATTATTGAACACAGCCCATTCGATAGTTTGTTGGTGAGATGAGGGGGTGACAGGTGGATCGTTTGCTACTAATTGTATGCCTCTGTTCCTCCCACTAATGGAGAGGCATATGCTGGAAGGACATCAGGGATTTGGCAGCGTTTAAGTTGGTCCCATGCCTTATTAAAGTGAGAAGAATGGTTTATTTCAGCACAATCAAAAAAGGTGTCAGCATACCCAAATATTATCGGCAAGCCTAATCAAAGTGACAAGAGGCTGTACATAAATGGAGGTGAGAAACAAATTAAAATTGAAGAGGTCAGTAAGTACAATAAAAATAAGTGACAATACGAGAAAACAACAAATTGTACTTAATAATAATAATTTTTATTATTGTCACAAGTAGGCTTACATTAACACTGCAATGAAGTTACTGTGAACATTTATACATTGGGAAATAAATTAAGAGAGCAGGAAAGATAGAAAAGAGGGAACATTTGGAGAGAATTTCAAAATATATTGATAACTATTTTTCACAAGTATCGCAATAAAATGAGAATTTTGAGCTCAATGTTTGTAATGGTGGAGGGAAATGGAAGTGAGGATGACTTCTGGGTCTTGAGTCTGCCTTTGGGGAAATAGATTAAAGGCACAATTTTGCCCAGGAAAACCTCTTAATTGGATTGCATGAAGGTTGGAGCAGAGGTGACAGATGAAGTGCAGGCCCAATTTAAATCCCTATGGCGTCCATACCTGTGGCTGTCATTTAAATCTGAAAAGAGCAAGCTGGAGACTGTCTGTGAGAATTGAAGTCAGCTGCAGCATGTATTGGCAAGCTGGGGGCCCAGCACCTGGGGCAATGCACCCAGTCCTGGTTCTCAAATAATGACCTGTAAGAGATGCTTGAGGCTGTGAGGGAGAGGAAGGGGGGCCATCTACCCAGAGGGGGACAGGAGAAGGCCACCATTTGAAACAAAACTGGTCTGGGTTGAGGTAGTTGCACCATCAGTGGCACAGGTGATATGAGAAAAATGTGGATCTAGTGATGTCATCGTTTCAGTGACCTCATATGCTCTGGTAAGGTAAGTGCAATCCGTAACCCTCAGGACAGGCCTTAGAGCTTACACCCTCCAGCAGAGACACCACCTGAGCACGTTATGGTCACATGCTGCTCCTGAGTATGAGAAATGTGTAGACCCAGGGCACTCAACAACCCCTCAGAATGGCTCAGAGTAATAACACTATTGAAGACCTGCCACCATTGATCCCTTGAGTTTCTAATGGCTGGGAGAAATTGCCATTTTCAGACAGGGCACTATTGCTTATTTTTGCTCTTTTTTCCCCATGGAGGAGCAACAGGCACATAATACCCGGGAAAGATTCACAATGGGTATTGGTGTTTTATACAATCAAAGGATAGCATTAAAGGATGAGATAGCAATTGAAATGATTAGCATTTCAGACAAGGAGGAAGTAGGGCCAGTTGGGAGAAGGGGGGCACTGGCTTCTGCATTGGCTTGGTTGGTTCTCATGACCTTTTCTTGCACCTCCACAGATGCAAGTGTGCACCCAACAACTTCCTCTCTCTCTCACCGTCTACATCCCAGGGAACTTCATGGGGCAGCATGGTAGCACAGCACAGTGGTTAGCAGAGTTGCTTCACAGCTCTAGGGTCCCAAGTTTGATTCCCTGCTTGGGTCACTGTCTGTGCGGATTCTGCACGTTCTCCCCGTGTCTGCGTGGGTTTCCTCCGGGTGCTCCGGTTTCCTCCCGCAGTCCAAAGATGTGCAGGTTAGGTGGATTGGCCATGCTAAATTGCCCTTCGTGTCCAAAAAAGGTTAGGTGGGGTTACAGGGATAGGGTGGAGGTGTGCGCATAGGGTGGAGGTATAGGCTTAGGTAGGATGCTCTTTCCAAGGGCTGGTGCAGACTCGATGGGCTGAATGGCCTCCTTCTGCACTGTAAATTCTATGATTTCTATGAAGCCGAGAAAGTATGTCACACCCGACAAGCGGACTTTCCACCACAATAGATATTTTCAGCCTGTGGGTCCTTCAACACATTTGTACAATTGCACTGAAGAGTACATAACAAGTGTGCAGGAGAAGATGCCTGAGGCTGAGAGAGCTGTGGAAAGTTCCCCTCGGAGGAGGGTTGACAGGCACAGCCCTGCTAGTTGGGTCAGATGCAGGGCCTCAAGATTAACAAGAAAGATGGCTGAGAATGAAGGACCTTGTCCAGTTTCTGTGTTTCATAATGACTCAGAGCAATGAGCAGATGAGCTGTTCCATTAAGTGAGTGGTCAGCCTAATGGAGGTCCATATACAGCACCACTCGGAGTGGATTTAAGAGCAGTAAACAGGCGTACACAGAATACAGAAGACACTGGGCTGGATTCTCCGCCACCTACTGCCCGTAGCCGGGTTCTCAATGCAGCGCAGAATCGGGCGTCCCGGACAAAAATGGGATCAACGCCATTTGCGATACTCTAACGCCCCACTGGCTGTGCAACAGGGTTCTCGCCCTCATGCCAGCGGCACTTAGCGGGCTGGGCCCGCGTGATTCTCCTGCACTCTCAACAGCGAATCACATGGGCTGGATTTACAAATGGTATTTTCCAGTGAGGCCATGATGTGGTGGGCTTTGCACTGGGCCAAGGAGTAACACCTTAATGAGTTGCCCCCAAAATCCATCCAAGGGTCACTGCCCCCACAATGTCAGACCAGCCCACCCCACTCCCATCAGTCCGCCCCTAGAGACTCCCAAAATAAAGATACCCCCACCAGAGACCCCCTAAATAGGACGACCCCTCACCTAGCCTTCATAAATGAGATCCCAGTCAGAAAGCCCCCCCAGAAAAAGAGGTGCGGGATTCTCCAACCCCCGCCAGGTCGGAGAATTGCCGGGGGGGGGGGGGGGGCGCATGATCCTGCCCTCGCCGGCTACTGAATTCTCCGGTGCTGGGGATTTAGCGGAGGCAGGAATCGTGACCCGCCGGTCGGCGGCCGCTGCCAGCGCCCCCCCCCCCCCCCGGCGATTCTCCGGCCCGCGATGGGCTGGGTGGCCACCCATTTTCGGCTGGTCCTGCCGGCGTATCTTACGAGAGGTACTTACCAGTGGGACCTGGCTCCATGGGTGGCCTCTGGGGTCTTGGGGGGGGGGGGGGGGGGGGGGGAGGGGGGTTGCGTGGGGGGATCTGGTCCCAGGGTTGCCCCCATGGTGGCCTGGCCCGCGATCAGGGCCTACCGATCCGTGGGCGGGCCTGTGCCGTGGGGGCACTCTATTTCTCTGCGCCAGCCGCTGTAACAGCTGGGGATGGCCGGCGTGGGGATGAACTCCCCTGCGCATGTGCTGGGATGACGCCAGCGCACGCTGACGCTCCTGTGCATGCGACAACTCGCGCCTGCTGCCGGAGGCCTGTCGGCGCCAGTTGGCATAGCACCAAGCCCCTTCAGCGCCGGCCGTCGTGGCGCAAACCACTCTGGCGGCGTCCTAGCCCCTGAAGGTGTGGAGGATTCCGCACCTTTGGGGCCGCCCAACGATGGAGTGGTTCACGGCACTCCTTGGCGCCGGAGTGGCCCGCCCCACCAGTTCGCGAAGAATCCCGCCCAGGAAGCCTGCTAGGAAGCCATCATCCCCCAGAAAAGAGACCCCTGTGTGGAAGCTAGATAGCCATCTAGACAGGGGCAATGAAAAAAAAAATTTGTAGTAAAAGGATAACTAGAGAGAGAATACGCCCTCTCAAGGACCAAAGGTGAAACATACGTTTCGAACTGTAGGAGATGGGCGAGATTCTCAATGAATATTTCTCCTCTGTGTTTACCGTGGAAAAAGACATGATGACTTAGGAACCAGAGAAGGTTAGTGGTTATACATTGGGGTCAGTTCGCATTACAGTAGAGGAGGTGATGGACATATTAAAATGTATGAAGGTAGGTAAATCTCCTGGCCATGACCAGCTATACCCAAGAACGCTGCATAAGGCTGGAGAAGTAATTGCGGTAGCCCTGGCTGGGATATTTGCATCATTGTTAGCCACGGGTGAGGTACCAGAAGACTGGCGGGTACTTAAGAAGGGCTGCAAAGAAAAACCTGGGAATTATTGACCGCTAAACCTAACATCTGTGGTGGGTAAGTTACTGGAGAGGATGCTGAGGGATATGCTATATAGGCATTTGGAAAGAGAGGGTTTGATTAGGAATAGTCAGCACGGCTTTGTGCATGGGAGCTCATGCCTCACAAATTTGTTAGAGTTCTTTGATGAAGTGAGCAGGAAGGTTGATGAGGGCAGGGTGGTAGATGTAGTCTATATGGATTCAGTAAGGCCTTTCATAAAGTTCCACATGGTATACTGCTCTGGAAGGTTGGAACACATGGAATCCAGGAAGAACTGGCAAATTGGATATGCAATTGGCTTGATGTTCAGAAACAGAGAGTAATGGTGGAAGGATGCTTGTCGGTCTGGAGGCCTGTGATTAGTGGTGTGCCTCAGGGGTCAGTGACAGGCCCATTGCTGTTTGTTCTCTGGATCAATGATTTGGCTGAAAATGTACAAGGCATGATCAGCAAGTTTGCAGATGACACTAAAATAGGTGGTATTGTGGACAGTGAGGAAGGTTTCAAAAATTGCAGTCGGATCTTGATCAGCTGGGGAAACGGGCCGAGAAATAGCAAATGGAGTTCAATACAGATAAATATGAGATTTTGCATGTTGGAAAGTCAAATCAAGGTTGGACTTTCATGGTGAATGGTAGGACCTTAGGGAGTATCATGGAACAGAGGGACCTTAGAGTTCAAGTGCGGTTCCCTAAAGATGGAGTCAGAGGTAGATAGGGCAGTGAAGAGGGCTTTTGGCATGGTGGCATTCATCATCATTGCCTTCCTCAGACAGGGTATTGGGTATAGAAGTTGGGAAGTTATGTTGCAATTGTACAGGATGTTGGTGAGGTTGCACCTGGAGTATTGTGTTCGGTTTTGGTCGCCTTGCTATCAGAGAGATGTTACTAAACTGGAGAGAGTGCAGAAGAGATTTACAAGGGTGTTGCCAGGACTCAAGGAACTGAGTTATGGGGACAGATTGGACAGGCTAGGACTTTTTTACTTGGAGCGTAGGAGACTGAGGGGTGATCTTATCGAGGTGTATAAGATCTTGAGAGGCATGGATGGGTGAATGCACTCAGTCTTTTTCTCAGGATGTGGAGATGCCAGCGTTGGACTGGGGTGAGCACAGTAAGAAGTCTTACAACACCAGGTTAAAGTCCAACAGGTTTGTTTCAAACACGAGCTTTCGGAAACAAACCTGTTGGGCTTTAACCTGGTGTTGTAAGACTTCTTACTGTCTTTTTCTCAGGGTTAGGGAATAGAGAACTAGAGGGCATAAGTTTAAGTTAAGAGGGGAAAGAATTAATGGGAACCTGAGGAGCAACTTTTTGACACAGAGGGTGGTACGTATGTGGAGTGAGCTGCTGGAGGAAGTGGTTGTCGCAGGGACATTGACAACATTTAAGAAACATTTGGACAGACGAAAGATTCAGAAGGATATGGGGTTCACTTAGTTGGGATTTTTGGTTGACATGGACCAGTTTGGGCCGAAGGGCTTGTCTCCGTGCTGTAGATTCTATGGTTCTATGATTCACCTGGGCAATACACATGCTGGCTCGGACAGAGTAAAGACCGTTTGTCAATTCCTGGAAAGAGAAAGCTGTGACCTGTGTTTAAACCCCTCAGATACTTGAGCTGCAAGCCATTCATTTATCTCAATGGGTTGTGATTGACAGCTTCCACACACACACAGCAATGAGTCTTGCTTCATATTTTTCATGGTTCAGTAACTCTGAAGTGCTCTGAACACAATGTTTACAAAAATCGACCACTTCAAAGAGAGTTAAGTACATTCCAATCACTCCTCTTCACGCTTGATGGTTTCAGATTTCTGGACCATTGGGATCTCTTCCGGGGCAGGTGGGACCTGTAAAAGAAGGACGGGTTGCAATTAAACAGGAGGGGAACTAATATCCTGGCTGGGTAGTTTGCTGGAGTCACTCGGAAGGATTTAAGCGAGTAAGGGGGGTGGGAACCAGGGCGTTAGTTTAGAAGGTGTTATAACTGATGGGGAAATGGGGAACAAAAATAAGTGAACAACATCACCCACAGATGGACATAAAAGGTGACAAGTGTGAGAAGGGAGGTGGTCAATGCAGGACTGACATTGTACCTAAATGCGCGCAGTATACGGAACAAGGTAAATTAGCTTGTTGCGCACATTGAAATTTGCCGGTACGATGTTGTGGGCATCACAGAGACGTGACTGCAAGGGGATCAGGGCTAGGATCTGAATACACAAGAATATGTGTCCTATCGAAAGGATAGGCGATGGGCAAAGGGGGCAGGGTGGCATTGTTAGTGAGGAATTAAGTTAAATCGATAGTAAAGCGATATAGGATCAGAAGGCACAGAATCTCTGTGGATAGAGTTGAAGAATCGCAAAGGTGAAAACATTCTGGTAGGAATTACGCAAGGGCCCCCTGAGCAGTAGTCAGGATGTGGGGCAGAAAATAAATCAGGAGATAGAAAAGGCATGTAAAAAATGCAATATTATAATAAGTCATGGGGGACTTCAATGTGCAAGTGGACTGGGAAAATCAGGTTGGTAGTGGATCCCAAGAAAAGGAATTTGTGGAATGTCTAAGACATGTTTTTTTGAGCAGCTTGTGACAGAGCCGACTACGGAACAGGCAATTCTGGATTTGTTGATGTGCACTGAGGCAGACTTGGTTAGGGAACTTAAGGTGAAGGAACCCTCAGGGAGCAGTGACCACAATATGAATGAATTTACCCTGCAGTTTGAGAGGGAGAAGCTGCAAACAGATGGGACGGTATGACAATTAAATAAGGGTAACAACAAAGACATGAGGGAGGAGTTGGCCAGAGTTGATTGGGAAAGGATCCCAGCAGGGAAGACAGTGGAACAACATGGCAGGAGTTTTTGTGGTTTATTCAGGAGGCACAACATAAATTCATCCTAAACAGGAGAAAATATGCTAAGGCATCCATGGGTGATGAGAGAAGTCAAGGACAACATAAAAGCAAAAGGAAAAGCATACAAAGTGTCGAGGATTAGTGGGAAGTCAGAGCATTGGGAAGCTTTTAAAAGTGAGCAGAGGACAACCAAAAAAGCAATAAGGGGGGAGTTGTAGTTGAGAACCTTATTTAGGCCACACTTGGAGTATAGTGTTCAATTCTGGTCATCACACTACCAGAAGGATGTGGAGGCTTTAGAGAGGGTGCAGAAGAGATTTACCAGGATGTTGCCCAGTATGGAGGGCATTAGCTATGAGGAGCGGTTGAATAAACTCGGTTTGTTCTCACTGGAACGACGGAGGTTGCGGAGCGACCTGATAGAGATCTACAAAATAATGAGGGGCATAGACAGAGTGGTTAGTCAGAGGCTTTTCCCCAGGGTAGAGGGGTCAATTACTAGGGGGCATAGGTTTAAAGTGCGAGGGGCAAGGTTTAGAGGAGATGTACGAGGCAAGTTTTTTGCACAGAGGGTAGTGGGTGCCTGGAACTCGCTGCTGGAGGAGGTAGTGAAAGCAGGGATGAGAGTGACATTTAAGGGGCATCTTGACAAATACATGAATAGGATGGGAATAGAGGGATACGGACCCAGGAAGTGTAGAAGAGTTTAGTTTCGACGGGCAGCATGGTCGGCACGGGTTTGGAGGGCCGAAGGGCCTGTTCCTGTGCTGTACTTTTCTTTGTTCTTTGTTTGTTCTTTTGGGGGAGAAGATGAAATATGAGTGCAAGTTAGTTAGTAATATAATGGAAGATAGGAAGAGTTTTTTTCAATGTACAAAAGGTAAGAGAGGCAAAAAATAGATATTGGACGACTGGAAAATGTGGCTGCAGAAGAAATAATAGGAAACAGAGAAATGGCAGACAAACTGAATAGTTACTTTGCATCAGTCCTCATGGTGGAGGACACCAGTGGGATGCCAGAGCTCCAGGAGAATCAGGGGACACAGGTGGGTCCAGTGGCCATCACTAAGGAGAAAGTTCTGGGGAAACTGAAAGGTCTGAAGGTGGATAAATCACCTGGATGGGATGGACTACACCCCGGGGTTCTAAAAGAGATAGCCGAGGAGATTGTGGAAGCATTGGTGGTGATCTTTCAGGAATCACTGGAGGCAGGAAGGGTCCCAGAGGACTGGAAAGTGGCTAATGTAACACTGCTGTTAAAGAAGGGAGGGAGGCAGAAGATGGGAAATAATAGGCAGGTTAGCCTGACCTTGGTCATTGGTAAGATTTTAGAGTCTTTTATTAAAGATCAGATTGTGAAGTACTTGGAAGTGCATGATAAAATAGGACCGAGTCAGCACGGCTTCGTCAAGGAGGGGTCATGCCTGACAAATCTGTTCGAGTTCTTTGAAGAGGTAACAAGGAGGTTAGACAAAGGCGATCCAATGGACATGATTTATTTAGATTTCCAGAAGGCCTTTGACAAGGTGCCTGAGTGTGTTGATAGAAATTCGTCAGTTCTCTATGTGGTTAGTAGAAATTATTTTTCTTTCTTCTCAGGTTATCGTGTCGTTTAGATCTTCAAAACAAATCCTGGTATTATTATGGGCCAGGATTTAGAAAACTCTAAAGTATATCATGGAGTTCACCTGACCTAAACTGGTTATTAATTTTCGTTATGGGGAGCACAAGGGCCTACCTTTCAGGTGTTATTCAACAGAGGCCTGAAGCACTTTTAATAAAAAACAAAGTTTATTCTACGAATTTAGTTAACATTTTTATAAACACACACAGTAAACATTTTTATCAACTACAAACATAAATACCCCAAACAGCTAAAGCACTCTATGTATAACCCTTAATAAATTCCCATTTAAACTGTCCCAATTCATTAACAAGATCCCATAAACCAGAAACCCCTTTTACCAAAACAGTTGGTTTGAATTCCTTCCAGAAAACAGTTATCACTTTTAAGTTGTCAAGTCATGTGGAGACAGCTTTTTAACTGAAGGTAGAGAGAGACACTTCAAGATACTTGTCTGTCTGAATACAGCAGCCAAAATGTGTAAACGGAAGTAAAACTCAGAGCCACAGCCAGCTCACAGCTTAAAAACTATTCTAAGAACCCAGAGCCACAGCCTAGCTCCACCCACACAATGACATCACTGAAGCCATTTGAGAAGACAAAACATTTTTTGAAGGAACACCCCCATGACAGTATCTTGCTAGATCTTCAATCCTGATACCACGTTCGATCTTTAATCCTGTACCATGTTACATTAAGGTACTTGGCCGCTTGGAATAAATGCACGAAAGAACGTTTAGTTCTAGACTAGTTAAAGTTTTATTCTTCAACAATAGTGTGGGTAAGAAGCATCACTTCTGGGCTTGGGTCTGGGGTTCCTGAAGAGGGAGTTTCTCTTGTCGCCTAGAATCCATCCATGCACTGTTGGGGTTGGGGTGAAGATCTGAGGCAGCTTGGCTGGTGGAGGATGAAGAAATCATTGTAGCTGCCAGGAAAGTAAGGGAATACGTCCAGCTCTAACAACATCTAAAATCTGTCTACTCGTGGATGAGAACATTGCTGACTTTCCAATTGCTGTTAGTTGTTATACAGAACCTTATGCAATTCATCATGCCGTATAAAATTTACAAATTGAATTGCTTAGTTCCTCATGGTCTTTGCGAGCATGTCTAGCAACTTCCAGAGAAATGAATACCTGTGAAACCTTCACAGTTACTAGTAATTTAGATGAATTTACGGACTGATGTTGTAAATCACGATACTTCTGTGTAGAAACCTGTATGCTCAATTCAAACCTCCTCAGGCACTTTAATTTGTGAACAGACAGATAATTCTTTTATTCCATGCATTCTGTGTTTTTATCCCAGAAAGGATCAATGCTATTCCTTTGGCCACTGTAAAATAATAGACATTAATCAGAACAGTAGAATATGGCATCAGCAATGTTAGGTCAGATATAAATTGGGCTAAAAAAAATGTTTAATGTTTTCATTTGTAATGTAATGCACAATTTAATATCTTTCTTCTCTTAATCATGAATACAGTAGACTTTAAATCCCTTTAGTAGTTATTAGTAATAATTATTACCTATGGTCATCTGCAGTATTATTGTATTCCAGCATTGTGCAGCCAATACTGTGAAAATGTTTACAATTAGTTTTACAGTCTCTGAAAGGTTCATGCCAATTACAAAATTCAAGTCAAAATGGATTGTCTTTGGAGATTAGAGTAGAATTGGATTTTAATTTTTCAAATCTGTGTTACCGGCAGCTATTTGTTTTTTCAATTGGTTTCAGTGTGAGGGGCAGGGAAAATGGCAACTCAGTGCAGAACTTAACGCTCTGATTATTGGCTGGAATACCAGTGGGAAACCCCCACTGACAGGCTTTAAGAACAATCAGGTAGTTACCTAGACAGCGTTGGGCCTCCTGTTGAATTTAATACAGTGCGGGCTGGTAATCCATCTCTTTGAGAGTAGTTTGTCAATCAGCGGCTGGAAACTCTTTCTTACTGGCCAACCAGAGAGCTAGCTACTGTTGGTATTATACTGGGCCTTCACCAGAGATCGACGACGGAACCTGAGAAATAGAAAATGTGGGCAGGATTAGGGTAACAGGGAGAGTCTGCTGGAGAGGTGGGGAAGGAGGGTTGATAGAAAGGGAAGGGAGGAAGGGAGGTGGCTTCCTATAGGATGCTCCTTTTCAATGTCGGGACCCTCAATGAGTACAGAGCCCCCGATTATGAGGCACCCACCCCCTCGCCTAGTGTGCCACAGTCACATTTGACAGGTTTTGCTGGGAGATTGTTCTGTGATGTACGCTTCCCACTAGCTACTGGTACAATTCCAATGGTGGGGGAATGAGGTCCTTATTTGGCTGCTTAAAGGCCTCAAATGTCCTTTGGGCGGTGGTTGTCTGCCACCCTTCCCGCATGAAGTTTGATTCAAGGGAATCAAGAAGGTAGCAGGCTCTCCATCTCACGCCCTCCCATCCAAGCAAACAGGACTCGGCAAAGGGACGTTGAGGTCAGGGGTGGGGGTGGATCATGTAAGTACCTCAGTATTTATATCTTAATACTGTAATCTTGGAACAAGACAATAATGAGAATTCTGTCAGAGAGACCACCTATTTTCAAAAAACATGCCTAAACCAGGACTGATATTTAATAAACAACATTTAACATGAAGCTTGTTACCTTAAGTCTGTTCCTATCTCCTTCCAGTTCTCTGCTTGATATCAATTCTGACCCACAGTACCACAATTTTCACCACAGTTAGGGCAGGGAGGCAGGTCCCAAATCCCATTGCCACAAGGAGTCTTAGTTGCTGTGGCAATATTCACTTTACATGCATGTTGCAGGACACAGCTATGAACAGTGATGGCAGCAGCTTCAATTTTCTTTACATCACATGGTTGACCAGAAATCTCTCTCACTCTTGCAACTTGCCAGTGTCATGTGTTGGAAGGATTTTGTAGGTTGATAAGCAACTTTGTTTTGCCACATTAGGAACACACTTTCCGAGGCCGTCAAGTCTTGGAGTGGGACTTGAACCTAGATCTTCTGGCTCAGAGGCAGGGGTATTAGCAATTGGACTACAAGAGATATATATATATATATATATAGAAATAAACATTGGAAGCTTCTCTTCCAATATTCATAATAGTAACTTAAAGGGTTAGGAAGGACAGACAGTAATCTTTAGAAACCAATGTAGTCAATCTGGAAAATACAGCCTCGCACACAAATAGTTGCCAAGAGTCTTCATAGTGAAATAAGTGTGGATCAGATCTTGTACTTATGGAATAAAGTAACCTGAATTTAACCCCTGTATACTACAGCTAGTACTTGCTTTAATGACTCTGTCCAGTGCATTATTTTAATCTTTATTTTAGCCCCCTCCCTAAATACAAAATAAAAGTTTTAGCTTGTGAGGACTTTGAAATAGGGGGAGGGGCGGGATGTGTTTTTATATTAAAACTTAAAGATTGCATGGAGTTGTACTGATTTACTGTGACATATATCTGTTCATTTTGATCCCTAGTTATCTGTCAGCATCACATAAACCACAAGATATGAGCATAAGTTAAGCGTTCTGTGGAGTTGATTGATAAGCTTTGCAAATGGCTGTCGGTTTAGATTGCAGGAGAATTAATCTGGAAAGACGTGCAGAATGGAAATGGGTTTAAGATTTTAAAAAATTGCAGAAACTTCAATTATATTTTTTCTTCCTCTCACCTGGAATTTCAAAGACACTGCCAAGGTGTCTGTGAGATCCCTGTGGCAGAACGAGATACACAAGGGAGTGTTACAAAAATATGCCATCTGCGACACAGCCAATTTCCTTATAAAAATTACCTTAGAAAGAACTGCCAAAAACCCCTAAAGGTGGGGGGGGGGGGGGGGGGGGGGGGTTGGAAGTTGTTACTGTGTCACCTTGAAACATCGACAACATATATGTTTTCTCCAGACAGGATAACTTCAAAATCCCTAACTAATGCTATTACATTGCCAGTCAATAAGAGTAGAAATATTTAATTACAATTTGATTTGTTTGGTATTTTTTTGTTAAGAATATAGTAATGGGAAGATTAGTATTTAGGAATTGCAACAATGGGATAATGAGCACATCTCTGAATCCTCATTTTGACAAATAACTATGCTCAAACTTCTTTTTCAGCCAATTTATTTTGGTAGAGGGAGTAAGTCTCATGGACACCGGTCAATTGTAGCTCACAGAATTCTGGCTGCGAGATGTCCGGCAGAATTCTAGGATCCTGAGACTAAGTGATGACGCCAGGGCAGGATTTGTGGACTTCTACGACAGCAAAACTGGCGCCGCACCTGGACTGATTCAACGACCGTTAAGAGGCTAGCATCAGCACCATATGGAACACAATCGATATCAAAGAGAAACGGTGCGGGATTCACCAGTTTTGCGATTGACACTCGGGAGGCTGACAAGCTGCAGCTGCATATACACACTTCACTCCCCGCACACACCATCCCAGCCAACAAGATGGCAGCAAGGAGTGCTGCACCCTGTTTTGCAGCCGCCGAGCTTGAGACCCTGCTAGACGCCATTAGACCAGAAGACATAGGAGCAGCATTAGGCCACTTGGCCCATCGCCTCTGCTCCGCATTTCAATCATGGCTGATACTTACCATGGAGGAGAGGCGGGCCGCCCTGTACCCCTGCCCGGGAAGGAGGCTGCCAACCGTTGCCGTTTGCCGTGCTTGGGTGCAGGTTTCAGAGGCTGTAAGCATCATGAGCCATACCATGCAGATCGGCCAGGAGTGCTGTAAGAAACTGCGAAACCACCTCAGGGCGGACGGGGTGAGTAGGTAGCACTGTGCTTCTGGCACCAACCCCCATCGCACACACCTGGAACATACCCCCCACCCCTCCAATGCAGAGGGCATTCAAAGCCCCACCCTGCACCAAATGCTGGCACCCATACCGGTCGCCACCCCTGGGTTGCTTACGTCGGACTGCCTACCATTGTGCCTTTTCTGTATCCCACCACCAGAAGAAGGTCGCCTATAACTTCTGGGAGCAGGAAACGAGTGGAGGGGGACAGCCGGACCTGTGGCCCCTGGCCGTCGCAGAGCAGAGGGTCCTGGATGTGGTCAGCAGGCCAGAGGAAAGGGTAATCGCTGGGGTAGAGATCGGCGTCGGGCGAAGAGGTGAGACCTCACTGAGTTGCGGTTTCCCATGACACATGTGTCAACCGTCCCCAACACCACCCTCACACTCCACACAATCCTCACAACCCACACCACCTTCGCCCCCATACCAGCCACTCAACCCCACTCTACACATCCCCACTAACCCCAGTCCTCTCCCGTCCCTCGGTCTAATCATACATCTTGTCTTGTGTCTTGCAGGAGCTGCTGGTGATGTGGTGGGCCCTCTGGTGTCCCCCGCCCCCAGCCACAGCCACAGCCGCAGCCACAGGTGCTGATCAGCATCGAGGACGCCAACAAGGACACGAGTCATAGACCCGAGACCCAAAACATCACGGAGTTCGAGTCTGAAGATTACACAGATTTCCTGTCACAGCTGTCACCAACACCCTCCACTATTCCACAATTTGCACTTCGGTTGGGCACTTTAGCGAAGAGGCTCCTGGGACACTATTTGGTGAGCACCACACACATGCTCCGGTACAGCAGGTGGAGGTAGGAACTCCCGATGGGGCGGACGGTCGGAGGGCGGGCCAACCCAAGGGACTAGCTACCATCCAGATGGGCTTTGGGTTTCTGGAATGGACGGCCCCATCGATCATGGAGATGCAGTCACAGAGCCAGGGACTGTTTGAGGTGATATCGGCGAGCATCCAGCACCTGCAGGTGCAGGTGGAGGAGTCCAAACGTGTGCAAGAGAAGGAAATAGTTCCACCATGCTGCCACTCAGGCCAACACCACTGCAGCGGAGGCCTTGGGAGCCTGGGTTTCAGCTATGGATCAGCATGTGCAAGATCTGGGGCAATCTATGCCAATGGTGGCCGAGGCCCAGGACACCATGAGAGGGCAGCCAGGTGCCAGAGCCACCTGGATATTGCAGTGGCAGTGCTGAATGTGGTCCAGTGACAGATGCCATGGCTGAGAGTGTTGATGGCATTGCCCAGGTGCTGGCCGACATGGCACAGACACTGAGAGTGGTGGCCCAGTCCCAGAGGATGCACTCACTGGCTAATGGCGGTAAAGACCCAGAAGGTGCTGGCACAGGCACAGTGTGATGTGCAGCAGTCCCAGACAGAGAGGGTCCTCTCCCTGTGCTCCATAACCGTGAGCATGCAAACCCTGGTCAAGACGTCAGTGGGTGTCCAGGACTGGCAGTGCCAGATGGTGGATGGGCCTCAGGGGATAGCTCCGCTCACACCCTCGATGCTGCTGCTGATGTTGCCTGCGCAACTGCTGGTGCTGTTGGTGTTGTTTGTGCTACAGTTGGTGCTGCTGGTGTTGTCCGTGCTACAGCTGGTGCTGCTGGTGTTGCCTCTAATACTGCTGGTGCTGCTGGTGTTGCTTCTGCTACTGCTGGTGCTGCTGGTGTTGCTCTGCTACTGTTGGTGCTGCTGGTGTTGCTCTGCTACTGCTGCTGCTGTTGGTGTTGCCTCTGCTACTGCTGGTGCTGTTGGTGTTGTCCATGCTACTGCTGGTGCTGCTGGTGTTGTCCATGCTACTGCTGGTGCTGCTGGTGTTGTCCATGCTACTGCTGGTGCTGCTGGTGTTGTCCATGCTATTGCTGGTGCTGCTGGTGTTGCTCTGCTACAGCTGGTGCTGTTGGTGTTGCTCTGCTACTGCTGCTGCTGCTGGTGTTGTCCGTGCTACAGCTGGTGCTGCTGGTGTTGTCCGTGCTACTGCTGGTGCTGCTGGTGTTGCCTCTGCTACTGCTGGTGTTGCTGGTGTTGTCCATGCTATTGCTGTTGCTGTTGGTGTGGTCTGTGCTGCTGCTGGTGTTGTCTGTGCTACTGCTGGTGCTGCTGGTGTTGCCTCTGCTACAGCTGGTGCTGCTGGTGTAGTCCATGCTATTGCTGTTGCTGCTGGTGTTGTCTGCGCTACTACTGGTGTTGTCCGTGCTACTGCTGGTGCTGCTGGTGTTGCCTCTGCTACTGCTGGTGCTGCTGGTGTTGTCCATGCTGCTGCTGGTGCTGCTAGTGTTGCTCTGCTACTGCTGATGTTGCTGGTGTAGTCCATGCTACAGCCGGTGCTGCTGGTGTTGCCTCTGCTATTGCTGGTGCTGCTGGTGTTGTCCATGCTGCTGCTGGTGCTGCTGGTGTTGCTCTGCTACTGCTGGTGCTGCTGGTGTAGTCCATGCTATTGCTGTTGCTGCTGGTGTTGTCTGCGCTACTACTGGTGTTGTCCGTGCTACTGCTGGTGCTGCTGGTGTTGCCTCTGCTACTGCTGGTGCTGCTGGTGTTGTCCATGCTGCTGCTGGTGCTGCTAGTGTTGCTCTGCTACTGCTGGTGTTGCTGGTGTTGTCCATGCTACAGCCGGTGCTGCTGGTGTTGCCCCTGCTATTGCTGGTGCTACTGGTGTTGCCCCTGCTATTGCTGGTGCTGCTGGTGTTGTCCATGCTGCTGCTGGTGTTGCTCTGCTACTGCTGTTGCTGCTGGTGTTGCTTCTGCTATTGCTGGTGCTGTTGGTGTTGTCCATGCTACTGCTGGTGTTGCTGGTGTTGCTCTGCTACTGCTGGTGCTGTTGGTGTTGTCCATGCTGTTGCTGTTGCTGCTGGTGTTGTCCGTGCTACAGCTGGTGCTGCTGGTGTTGTCCGTGCTACTGCTGGTGCTGCTGGTGTTGCCTCTGCTACTGCTGGTGCTGCTGGTGTTGTCCATGCTGCTGCTGGTGCTGCTAGTGTTGCCCATGCTACTGCTGATGTTGCTGGTGTTGTCCATGCTACAGCCGGTGCTGCTGGTGTTGCCCCTGCTATTGCTGGTGCTGCTGGTGTTGCCTCTGCTATTGCTGGTGCTGCTGGTGTTACCCCTGCTATTGCTGGTGCTGCTGGTCTTGCCTCTGCTATTGCTGGTGCTGCTGGTGTTGTCCATGCTGCTGCTGGTGCTGCTGGTGTTGCTCTGCTACTGCTGGTGCTGCTGGTGTAGTCCATGCTATTGCTGTTGCTGCTGGTGTTGTCCATGCTGCTGCTGGTGTTGCTAGTGTTGCTCTGCTACTGCTGATGTTGCTGGTGTTGTCCATGCTACTGCTAGTGCTACTGGTGTTGCCCCTGCTATTGCTGGTGCTGCTGGTGTTGCCTCTGCTATTGCTGGTGCTGCTGGTGTTGTCCATGCTACAGCTGGTGCCGCTGGTGTTGTCCGTGCTACAGCTGGTGCTGCTGGTGTTGCTCTGCTGCTGTTGGTGCTGCGGGTGTTGCTCTGCTACTGCTGGTGCTGCTGGTGTTGTCCATGCTACTGCTGGTGCTGCTGGTGTTGCTCTGCTACTGCTGGTGCTGCTGGTGTTGCTCTGCTATTGCTGGTGCTGTTGGTGTTGTCTGTGCTACTGCTGGTGCTGCTGGTGTTGTCCATGCTACTGCTGGTGCTGTTGGTGTTGTCCGTGCTACAGCTGGTGCTGCTGGTGTTGTCCGTGCTACTGCTGGTGCTGCTGGTGTTGCCTCTGCTACTGCTGGTGTTGCTGGTGTTGTCCGTGCTACAGCTGGTGCTGCTGGTGTTGTCCGTGCTACTGCTGGTGCTGCTGGTGTTGCCTCTGCTACTGCTGGTGCTGTTGGTGTTGTCCATGCTATTGCTGTTGCTGTTGGTGTGGTCTGTGCTGCTGCTGGTGTTGTCTGTGCTACTGCTGGTGCTGCTGGTGTTGCCTCTGCTACAGCTGGTGCTGCTGGTGTAGTCCATGCTATTGCTGTTGCTGCTGGTGTTGTCTGCGCTACTACTGGTGTTGTCCGTGCTACTGCTGGTGCTGCTGGTGTTGCCTCTGCTACTGCTGGTGCTGCTGGTGTTGTCCATGCTGCTGCTGGTGCTGCTAGTGTTGCTCTGCTACTGCTGATGTTGCTGGTGTTGTCCATGCTACAGCCGGTGCTGCTGGTGTTGCCTCTGCTATTGCTGGTGCTGCTGGTGTTGTCCATGCTGCTGCTGGTGCTGCTGGTGTTGCTCTGTTACTGCTGGTGCTGCTGGTGTAGTCCATGCTATTGCTGTTGCTGCTGGTGTTGTCTGCGCTACTACTGGTGTTGTCCGTGCTACTGCTGGTGCTGCTGGTGTTGCCTCTGCTACTGCTGGTGCTGCTGGTGTTGTCCATGCTGCTGCTGGTGCTGCTAGTGTTGCTCTGCTACTGCTGATGTTGCTGGTGTTGTCCATGCTACAGCCGGTGCTGCTGGTGTTGCCCCTGCTATTGCTGGTGCTGCTGGTGTTGCCCCTGCTATTGCTGGTGCTGCTGGTGTTGTCCATGCTACTGCTGGTGTTGCTCTGCTACTGCTGTTGCTGCTGGTGTTGCTTCTGCTATTGCTGGTGCTGCTGGTGTTGTCCATACTACTGCTGGTGCTGTTGGTGTTGTCCATGCTGCTGCTGGTGCTGCTGGTGTTGCTCTGCTACTGCTGGTGCTGCTGGTGTTGCTTCTGCTACTGCTGGTGCTGCTGGTGTTGTCCATGCTACTGCTGGTGCTGTTGGTGTTGTCCGTGCTATTGCTTTTGCTGCTGGTGTTGCTCTGCTACTGCTGGTGCTGTTGTCCGTGCTGTTGCTGTTGCTGCTGGTGTTGTCCGTGCTACAGCTGGTGCTGCTGGTGTTGTCCGTGCTACTGCTGGTGCTGCTGGTGTTGCCTCTGCTACTGCTGGTGCTGCTGGTGTTGCCTCTGCTACAGCTGGTGCTGCTGGTGTAGTCCATGCTATTGCTGTTGCTGCTGATGTTGTCTACGCTACTACTGGTGTTGTCCGTGCTACTGCTGGTGCTGCTGGTGTTGCCTCTGCTACTGCTGGTGCTGCTGGTGTTGTCCATGCTGCTGCTGGTGCTGCTAGTGTTGCCCATGCTACTGCTGATGTTGCTGGTGTTGTCCATGCTACAGCCGGTGCTGCTGGTGTTGCCCCTGCTATTGCTGGTGCTGCTGGTGTTGCCTCTGCTATTGCTGGTGCTGCTGGTGTTGCCCCTGCTATTGCTGGTGCTGCTGGTGTTGCCTCTGCTATTGCTGGTGCTGCTGGTGTTGTCCATGCTGCTGCTGGTGCTGCTGGTGTTGCTCTGCTACTGCTGGTGCTGCTGGTGTAGTCCATGCTATTGCTATTGCTGCTGGTGTTGTCCCTGCTACTGCTGGTGCTGCTGGTGTTGCCCCTGCTATTGCTGGTGCTGCTGGTGTTGCCTCTGCTATTGCTGGTGCTGCTGGTGTTGTCCATGCTGCTGCTGGTGTTGCTGGTTTTGCTCTGCTACTGCTGGTGCTGCTGGTGTTGCTTCTGCTACTGCTGGTGCTGCTGGTGTTGCTCTGCTACTGCTGGTGCTGCTGGTGTTGCCCCTGCTATTGCTGGTGCTGCTGGTGGTGTCCATGCTGCTGCTGGTGTTGCTGGTGTTGCTCTGCTACTGCTGGTGCTGCTGGTGTTGCTTCTGCTACTGCTGGTGCTGCTGGTGTTGCTCTGCTACTGCTGGTGATGTTGGTGTTGTCCGTGCTGTTGCTGGTGCTGTTGGTGTTGTCTGTGCTACTGCTGGTGCTGCTGGTGTTGTCCATGCCATTGCTGTTGCTGTTGGTGTTGTCTGTGCTACTACTGGTCTGGTCCGTGCTACAGCTGGTGCTGCTGGTGTTGCCCGTGCTACAGCTGGTGCTGCTGGTGTTGTCCGTGCTATAGCTGGTGCTGCTGGTGTTGTCCGTGCTACAGCTGGTGCTACTGGTGTTGTCTGTGCTACTGCTGGTGCTGCTGGTGTTGCCTCTGCTACTGCTGGTGCTGCTGGTGTTGCCTCTGCTACAGCTGGTGCTGCTGGTGTAGTCCATGCTATTGCTGTTGCTGCTGGTGTTGTCTACGCTACTACTGGTGTTGTCCGTGCTACTGCTGGTGCTGCTGGTGTTGCCTCTGCTACTGCTGGTGCTGCTGGTGTTGTCCATGCTATTGCTGTTGCTGCTGGTGTTGTCCATGCTGCTGCTGGTGCTGCTAGTGTTGCCCATGCTACTGCTGATGTTGCTGGTGTTGTCCATGCTATAGCCGGTGCTGCTGGTGTTGCCCCTGCTATTGCTGGTGCTGCTGGTGTTGCCTCTGCTATTGCTGGTGCTGCTGGTGTTGCCCCTGCTATTGCTGGTGCTGCTGGTGTTGCCTCTGCTATTGCTGGTGCTGCTGGTGTTGTCCATGCTGCTGCTGGTGCTGCTGGTGTTGCTCTGCTACTGCTGGTGCTGCTGGTGTAGTCCATGCTATTGCTGTTGCTGCTGGTGTTGTCCCTGCTACTGCTGGTGCTGCTGGTGTTGCCCCTGCTATTGCTGGTGCTGCTGGTGTTGCCTCTGCTATTGCTGGTGCTGCTGGTGTTGTCCATGCTGCTGCTGGTGCTGCTGGTGTTGCTCTGCTACTGCTGGTGCTGCTGGTGTTGCCCCTGCTATTGCTGGTGCTGCTGGTGTTGTCCATGCTGCTGCTGGTGTTGCTGGTGTTGCTCTGCTACTGCTGGTGCTGCTGGTGTTGCTTCTGCTACTGCTGGTGCTGCTGGTGTTGCTCTGCTACTGCTGGTGCTGTTGGTGTTGTCCGTGCTGTTGCTGGTGCTGTTGGTGTTGTCTGTGCTACTGCTGGTGCTGCTGGTGTTGTCCATGCCATTGCTGTTGCTGTTGGTGTTGTCTGTGCTACTACTGGTCTGGTCCGTGCTACAGCTGGTGCTGCTGGTGTTGTCCGTGCTACAGCTGGTGCTGCTGGTGTTGTCCGTGCTATAGCTGGTGCTGCTGGTGTTGTCCGTGCTACAGCTGGTGCTACTGGTGTTGTCTGTGCTACTGCTGGTGCTGCTGGTGTTGCCTCTGCTACTGCTGGTGCTGCTGGTGTTGTCCGTGCTACAGCTGGTGCTGCTGGTGTTGTCCGTACTATTGCTGTTGCTGTTGGTGTTGTCTGTGCTACTACTGGTGTTGTCCGTGCTACTGCTGGTGCTGCTGGTGTTGCCTCTGCTACTGCTGGTGCTGCTGGTGTTGTCCGTGCTACTGCTGGTGCTGCTGGTGTTGCCTCTGCTACTGCTGGTGCTGCTGGTGTTGCCCATGCTACTGCTGGTGCTGCTGGTGTTGTCCGTGCTACTGCTGGTGCTGCTGGTGTTGCTTCTGCTATTGCTGGTGCTGCTGGTGTTGTCCGTGCTACAGTTGGTGCTGCTGGTGTAGTCCTTGCTATTGCTGTCGCTGTTGGTGTTGTCTGTGCTGCTGCTGGTGTTGACCGTGCTACTGCTGGTGCTGCTGGTGTTGTCTCTGCTACTGCTGGTGCTGCTGGTGTTGTCTCTGCTACTGCTGGTGCTGTTGATGTTGCTCCTCTTGCTCCTCATCAGAGGCCCAAGGTAATGCTGCTGAAGCAGCTCCCATGCTTTAGTTAAGTCTGACTACAGGGGAAAGATCAAGGTGAGTGAAATCCAATATGGGTGAACTGGTTCCAAGAATGTGGACACCAGCTGCCAAGTATTGAAAGCACACTCTCAGGAGAGATGCTGGAAGGCAGAGCTGAAGCCTTGCAGTTTTATTATTTGAAGGTTCCAAATCTGTTATTTTCACTGAAGAAGCACCCTCACTCCACACTCACCTGGTTGACCCATAAGAGGATACAGAATAAGAGCAGGAGTACACAATTTAGCACCTGAAGAATATTTTGTCATTCAGTATGATCATGGTTCATCTTTTACTCTATGTCTACTGCCACATTCCTGCCTGCTCCCCATATCCCTTAAGTCACAGATTTTTGAAAGATCTAGCACTGTAACTGTTAAATATACTCAATGATGTAGTATCTACAACCCTCTGGGGTCGGCAAATCCAAAGATTCACAACACTTTGAGAGAAGAAATTTCTTCGCTCAATCTTAAATGATTGGCCCTTTATCCTGCAGTCTTCCCTCCAAACTCCTTGGACGTGATTCTCTGGTGTCCGACGCCGGAATCGCGTTCGGCGATTGGCTGGAGATCCCCGTTTGCGCCAAATTCGAGAGCGACGCCGCTTTAGTGATGCTCCGCCCCCTCCAAACAATGAGTATGCTGCACACCGTATGCTCGGCCTAAGGACGTCACCTAAGACCCACCCCCGATGCTCCGCCCCCAATGAGCCGAGTTCCCAACGGCGTGGAACACTCCTATTTTTTTCCGATACCCCGGCGTGGCAGCTGCAGACTGAGTCCAGCGGCGCCACAGTCGGATGGGAGCAGTTCCGTGGGCAGGGGGGCTTTGGTGGGGGCTGAGGCCACTGGTGGGAGGTCCTCCAGGGGTGCGAGCCTGGTCAAAGGGTAGGCAGCTTTTAGCAGGCCGGGTCCGGACGCGGTGGCGCCATATTGCACATGGCGGCTGCTGCAGGCTGCCACCATGCGCCACCGGGGGCTTTATGCTTCGTTACTGTAAGCCCCCACCAAAATGGAGCTTTTCCGCCATTTTTTCGGGCATAAAATGCCACTGTTCCTAAGTGTGTCAGCACTTAGTCTTCAAATGGGAGAATCCAGCCCCAGATTCCAGAGCCAGGGGAAGCAACCACTAAAGCCCCTTCAGAATCTTATGTGTTTAATTGAGGTCACCTCAAATTCATCTAAACTTCAGAGAGTCTAGGCCCAGTTTACACAGCCTCTCATTACAGTCCAACCCTCTTATGCCAGGAACAAATTGACTGTATCTTTGATCTACTGTCTATAACTAACTACATACGTTTATAGATATAGAGGCCAAAATTGTATACAGTACTCCAGTTGTGCTCTCATCGATACCGTGTACAGTGACGTAGTGGTATTGTTGCTTGATGAGTAACCCAGAGACCCAGGATAATGCTCTGTGGAATTGGGCTCAAATCCCACCATGGCTGTTCGTGAAATTTGATTTCAATAAAAAATATTCGAAATTAAAAGTTTAATAATAACCATTATACCCATCTGGTTCACTAATGTCCTTTAGGGAAGGAAATCTGCTGATCATACCTGGTCTGGCCTACAAGTGACTCCAGACACACAGCAATGTGTTGACTTTTAAATGGCCCAGCAAGCCACTCAGTTGTAATCAACTGCTACAAAGGAAATGAAAGGAAACAAAATTGGACGAACCGCCTGGCATCGACCTAGGCACGGGAGGTGACAACAGCAAACCCAGCCCTGTTGACCCTGTAAAGTCCTCTTACTGACATCTGACGGTTTTTGTCAAAATTGGGAGAGCTGTTTCACTGATTAGTCAAGCAACAGTTGACATAGTCATGCTCACACAATCATACCTGACAGACAATATCCCAGACGCCACTATCACCATTCCTGTGTATGTCCTGTCCCACCAGCACAACAGAGGTGATAATACAGTGGTATACAGTCAGCAGGGAGTTGTCCTGAGAGTCCTCAACATCGACTCTGGACCCCATGAAGTCTTGTAGCACCACAGGGGCAAGGAAACCTCCTGCTAATTACCACGTTCTGTCCACCCTCAGCTGATGAATCAGTACTCTTCCATGTTGAACACCAGTTGGACGAAGCACCGAGGGTGGCAAGGGCACAGAATGTACTCTGGGTGGGGGACTTCAAAGTTTGGTAGTACCACCACTGACCAAGCTGGTCGGATAGAGCTGCTACGTTGGGATTGTTTCAAGTGGTGAAGGAACCAACAGGAGGTTAAAAAAAACTGGACCTCAGCCTCACTAACCTGCCTGCTGGAGATGCATCTATCAGTATTGGTAGAAGTGACTACCATGTGGAGACAAAGTCTTGTCCTCACAGTGAAGATACCCTCCATCATGTGTGGCACTACTACTGTACTAAATGGGATAGACTTCGAATAGATCTAGCAGCTCAAGACTGGGCATCCATGAGGTGCTGTGGGACATCAGTAGCAGCGGAATTGAACTCAGCCACAATTTGCAAGCTCATGGTCCGGCATACCCTCACTCTACCATTGCCACTAAGCCAGGGGAACTCTGGTTCTGTGAACAGTGCAGAAGGGCATGCCAGGAGCTACACCAGGCATAGCTAATACTGTGTCAACCTGGTGAATCTATACCACAGGACTACTTGCATGTAAAACAGCATAAGCAACTCGTAATGGACAGAGCTGAGTGATTCCACAACCAACGGATCAGATCTAAGCTCTGCAGTCCTGTCACATCCAACCTGAATGGTGGTCGACAGTTAAATAATTCAATGGAGGAGGAGGTTCCACAAATATCCCCATCCTCAATGATGGAGGAGGCCAACATATCAGTGCAAAAGACAAGACTGAAGCATTTGCAACAATCTTCAACCTGAAATGCTGAGCGGATGATCCATCATGGCCTCCTCGGAGGTCTCCAGCATCAAAGATGTCACCTTCAGCCAATTCGATTCACTCCACATGATATCAAGAAATGGCTTGATACTGCAAAGGCAATATTTTGGCACTAGTACTGAAGACTTGTGCTCTAGAACTTGCCGTACCCCTAGCCAAGCTGTTTCAGTAAAGCTACAACACTGGCATCTACCCAGCAATATGGGAATTGAGGCCCACCGAGCCAGGCCTCAATTCCCTTCCCTGCCATTGGACCCCTCCATTCATCCACTGGAGGGTGAAACTAGAAATAGGGGGCAGAGCCTCAAAATAAGGGGGAGCAGATTTAGGACTGAGGTGAGGAGGAACTTCTTCACTCAAAGGGTTGTGAATCTCTGGAATTCCCTCCCCAGTGAAGCAGTTGGGGCTACCTTGTTAAATGTTTTTAGGCCAAAATTAGATTTTTGAACAGTAAAGGAACAAAAGGTTGTGGTGAGTGGGTGGTTAAGTGGTGCTGAGTCCACAAAAATATTAGCCATGTACTTATTGAATTGCAGAGCAGGCTCAAGGGGCCAGATGGCCTACTCCTGCCCTTAGTTCTTATGTTCTTATGTTATCTGATCCTGAACCCCAGGACTTAGAATTTGGGGACTGCTTGTAGTCCCAATTCTGGTCACTGCTGCCACTGTTGTTGCTGAGACTACAGAGCTGTGACAGCTGTCTGAGGCAGGACGTCCGCCCCTTCTACAGTCAATTCAGACTGTTGTGTGCGGCTGCAGTGATTGGCAGGATGTGTGCCCTGCCGACTCTTCAGGGAAAGACCACCTCTGAAACATCTTGTCTGACCAGTTACACTTCACAAAACTCTAATAAATACCCTTTCAAGTTCCACAGAGCATGGGGATATTTTAATAACTTAGCTGAAAGCTGCATGGGGGTTCTGTGCTCATCTGCCAATTTGACCATAACGGCTGGAAGTGAGTCAGATCAGCATGTCTGACAGCATCTATGGAGAGAGAACGGAACTGAAGTTTCAAGTCTGGATGACGAAAGAGTCATCGAGACTTGAAACGGCAGCTCCGTTCTCTCTCCACTGACGCTGTCAGACCTGCTGAGAATGTCCAGCATTTTCTGTTTTTCTTTCAGATTTCAGCATCCGCAGTAATTTGCTTTTATTTAAGTGAGTAGGATCATACTTGTTTCCCAATCTGGACACCATTTTTCAAGTGTTTGAACTCCTGTGGGCGCCCAAACCCACCTCCCCTTGATAATTAACATTCATGCCCGTGAATTCAAATTCCACCATGACAAATTGTAGAATTGCATACAAAGATTGCTGAATTACTACTGAAATCTGACTGGCTCACAAATGAAATTCTGCGATGGGAAACTTTGTCCAACATTTAACTCTGCTGAGGTTATTATGTGACTGATTCTTAATGCTGTCAGCTAGAGATGAGCAATAAATGCCTCCTTGCCATTATTGTCATGGTTGCCCAATTCCCAAGGAAAAGAAATAGAAACTTGTACCTGTTTTATAAGTTGTTTTATTACGTGCAATAGCTTGTCCACGTAACAACTGTCAACACCATTGATAAATAATTCATTCTCTGGAGAAATTTGAGATATTTTCACCATGTTAAATCAATACAATATCAGTCATTACAATTGTTGTCCTAAGCTACACTGATCATTGATGTGCTATTGATAGTCCTCAGGAGTGTGTATGATTTATTTTTGAAACTGTGTGCTGAGTCAATGGCCCTCTAACATTGCCTTTTTTGTTGCTTTTATTTCTCTAAATAGTTTAGTTGAAGTTTTTAACAGAGAATCTTGGCTTCTGCCACGCTTAATTGACATGCCCATTTTCTGCTGCTTGCTACCTGTGCTTAAAAAGCATCACTTTTGCAGGTTGTGTCTTAACTCTAGTTGAAAATATGGTATCATTTTGAATGAATACAACTGATTGCCGAATGACTAGATACCATGTGGTGTAGGAGCAGAAGTAGGTCATTCGGCCTATCGAGCCTATTCCACCATTCAATATCATGACTGCTCTGATATGATACTCTTCATCTCCACTTTTCCACCTGACCTCCATGTGATTTGATTCCCTTAATGGTTAAAAATCTCTCTATCTCAGCCTTGAACATACTTAATGGACCAACCCCTATAGCTCTCTGGGGTAAAGAATTTCACATATTCACTACTCTCTGAGAGAATAAATTCCTCCTAATTTCTGTCTTAAATGGGTGACACCTTTCTCTGAGATTATGCCCTTTGGTCCTAGATTCTCCCACAAATGGGAAACAACCTCTCAGTATCTACCCTGTCAATCCCTCGGAAAATCCATATGTCTCAATAAGGTCGCCTCTCATTCTTCTAAAATCCAATGGGTATAGGTCAAATATAATCAACCTCTCCTCATAAGAAAATCCTTCCATACCACGGAACAACCTGATGGACCTTCTCTGGACTGCCTCAAATGCCAGTATATCTTTCCTTAAATTAGGAAACCAAAATGATTCACAGTAATCTAGGTGTGGTCAGCTAGTGCCCTGTATAGTTTTAGCCAAACTTCCTATTTTTATATTCCATTCTATTATGGGACAGGGTTTAGAGAACACCAAAGTATATCATGAAGTTCACCTGACCCACAACTTTTTATAGATTTTTGGTTATGGGGAGCACAAGGGTCTACTTTACAGGTGTGGTGCAACAGAGATCTAAAGTATGTTTAAACAAAAACAATGTTTATTCTATGAATCCAGATAACATTTTGTAAACACACAGTAAACATCTTATCAACTACCAACACTGATAATTGCCACAGATAAAATACTCTATAGATAACCCTTAATAACTTTCCTAACAACATTCATAAGTCAAAAACCCCTTTTGACAAAGGCAGTGGCCAGGATTCCCTGAAATCCCGACCAAGTGTGACACCGGCGTCAAAACCGGCATGAGCGACTCCGGAGTCAATGGGCCTCCAGGCCCAGGCATTCACCCCTTACTAGGGGATTAATACCATGCTGGAGTGGTGTCCGCTGCTCCGGTAGGCCCCGATCGCGGGCCCGGCCACCGTGGAGGCCCCCCCTGGTGTCAGATCCCCTCACTAGGACGGCCCTCGCAGCCAGAACTCCGAGGTCTCGCCGGGTAGGACCATACGTAACCCATGCCGGCGGGACTCGGCCGAACCCGACAGGCACTTGGCCCGTCGAAGTGCGGAAAATCGGCCAGAGGGGGCCTCTTTCAATGGCCCTTGACCAGCGTGGCGGCAGCGCACCGTGGCCGCTATTACCGCAGATTCTCCGGTCACCGGAGAATTGACAGCATGGCATCGGAGTGGTGTGGCTCGATTCCCGCACCCCCTGCCGATTCTCCGACCAGGCGCGAGGAGAATCCCGGCCAGTAGGTTTGTATTCTTTACAGAAATAGGTATTACTTTGAAATTATCAAGTGATCTGGAGACATTCTTTTATAGGTAGAGAGAGAGAGAGAACACCTTCTTGGTTTGAATGCAGTTCCCCAACTAAAAATAAAACTAAACTTCAGATCCAAAAAAACAGCTTCCAGCTTAAACCAAAAGTAAAAAGTCAGAAACACAGCTCAGCTCCAACCACCAATGACATCACTGCGGCTATTTGATAAACACACTTTTCTTAAAGGGACCCTCACATGACTTACCTACTGAACTTGCATGTTACCTTTATGTGATTTATGCACGATGACCTCCAAATCCCTCTGCGCTGTGGATTTCTGTAGTCTTTCTCCAGCCCCTTTATTCTTCCTACCGGAGTGCATAACTTCACATTTTCCAACATTATATTCCAGCAGCGTAGTTTTTTCCCACTCACTTAACCTGTCCATATACCTCTGTAGTCTCTTTGTGTCATCCTCGCCACTTGCCTTCCCACCGAAACGGAAGTCATTTGGTCAGTTGAATTAATTATCTACCTTTTAATTTCATAAGGGTGGATCAAATGCTGGAAAATGTGGGATGGGTTTTTCTCCCAATTATACTCGAAGGTGCCTCTAATTGCTCTCCCTTGCCCCTGGAAGGTAATGCTAGTTAGTCACACCATGAAATTTCAGCAAAAACTGTTCTGATGCAGAGTATTTTTTGAATATGTTCCCTTAAATAATTTTCATTTCAGAATAATTCTGAATCTCATGAATAACAATGAAATTAATATTTAAGGTTAGAATGATATGAATCTGAAACACCAGATTTGTGTTAAATAAGAATTATGTGAAAATGTGGATAAACGCCTGAGCTATAGGTTAACCAATCATGTCATAGTAAGGGGGCTGAAAAAGTTGACATGAATTAGCATCACTTCGGGTTGGTGCATGATGTGAAGAGAAAGCACCATTATTTTTCCTGTGGTTTCAAGTGGGTTTGAAATCATTATCTGTTATATTAGATCATCAGAATACATGAATAGTATGCACTCTGAACAATGTTCACACACTCATTCAGTTTCAGAGTATTTTCAAAAGTTTCAAACTGCCCTTGTTCAATTGTTTGCATTTGTGCAGTGTGTCAACAATTCATTTCTCACTTCTGCAGTTTGTGCATGATGTTTGGCAATGTGCTCAGGTGCTAACGATCCTCCAAGACGGTCAAGATGGATTTTGAAGTTTAGCATAAGAAGCTATCTGGTTAAAACAGGTGATGTCTGGCTAGTAATGGCAGTACAGAGGCTCACAAATGTCCAAAAGGAAAAAAACAGTGGCCGCGATTCTCCCAAACAGGGAGAAATCGTAAGGCTGGCATCAAAAACGGGCGGGTTTGACGCCAGCCTCCCCCTCCCCGACCGGGAACCGATTCTGGTCCCCGGTCGGGGCTAGCATGCCGCGGCCGTGAACTCCGGCATCGCGGGCTTAACGAATTTCGTTAAGCCCGCTTGCCAGAGTTTGCGACGGCTGACGCGTCACATGTGCGGATGACATCATCGTGCATTTGCGCGAAACCCGCGCATGCGCGGGCCGGGATGCCCCTCAGCCGCCCCGCAAATTGATACAGCGGGGCGGCGGAAGGACAAAGGGCGCAATTCTCCGCACTCACAACGGTGCGGAGAATAGCGGGGGTCGTAAATTTTTATGGCCACGCTAGTCTGACGCCCTCCCGCTATTCTCCCCCCCTCCCACGCCCAACTCCCGACACGAATCGCTGCCGCCGTTTTTTTACGGCGAGCAGCGATTCTCAGCTGGCCGATGGGCCGAAGTCCAAGCCCTTTACGGCCGTTTTTATGAACGGCAAACACACCTGGTCTGGCCGTTCGTAAAAACAGCCGTAAAGTTCGGATCTTGCCAACCATGGCACCGATTGGCACGGCAGTACCATGGCCGTGCCAAGGTTGCCATGGGCCCGTGATCGGTGCCCAGCGGGTCCGATTCCCGCGCACTCTTTGTCCTTCCGCCGCCCCGCTGTATCAATTCCCGGGGCGGCTGAGGGGCATCCCGGCCCGCAAATGCGCGGGTTTCGCGCAAATGCGCGATGACGTCGTCCGCGCATGCGCGGGTTGGAGTCTTCCAATCCGCGCATGCGCGGCTGACGTCATATGACGCGTCAGCCGTCGCAAACTCTGGCAAGCGGGCTTAACGAAATTCGCTAAGCCCGCGATGCCGGAGTTCACGGCCGCGGCATGCTAGCCCCAACCGGGGACCAGAATCGGTTCCCAGTCGGGGGGGGGGGGGGGGGGGGAGGCTGGCGTCAAACCCGCCCGTTTTTGATGCCAGCCTTACGATTTCTCCCTGTTTGGGAGAATCGCACCCAAAGAGTGCGCGGGAATCGGACCCGCTGCCCGTGATCGGTGCCCACCGATTGCGGGCCCATGGCACCCTTGGCACGGCCGTGGTACTGCCGTGCCAATCGGTGCCATGGTTGCCAAGATCCGAACTTTACGGCTGTTTTTACGAACGGCCAGACCAGGTGAGTTTGCCATTCATAAAAACGGCTGTAAAGGGCTTGGACTTCGGCCCATCGGCCAGCTGAGAATCGCTGCTCGCCGTAAAAAAACGGCGGCAGCGATTCGTGTCGGGAGTCGGGCATGGGGGGGGGGGAGAATAGCGGGAGGGCGTCAGACTAGCGTGGCCGTAAAAATTTACGACCCCCGCTATTCTCCGCACCGTCGTGAGTGCGGAGAATTGCGCCCAGTAAATATTGGAAATGGAGGATACTGGTAAAACTTGTCTGAACTGGTCTAGTGTACCTTAAGATGGAACTCCAGTATTACTGGTGCGAGTAGTACTACTGATTTTTACCAGGATTTGAAAATTTTGAGTTGTAATTTCGTTCTTACTTAAAATGTCTGCTTTGATGTCAATTTCAAGTGGAATTTCAGGGATACTGTTCACTTGCATCTGGAGCCATGTAAATAACTTCTGATATAATGGAAAATGTTTTGGAACATTTGGTTAAGATTTCACTAACACCGTGGCAACATTTATTCTGGAAATTCTCTGAGGACTACAACTAAAGAAAGTAGGTGCTGTGCTACTCCCCCTTAATGGACCCCTACAAGAATCACCAGCTAGCGATTGGTCATGTGCACCTTGTTAGGGGTTCTTCTTCAATGACGAAAAGGATATCAGGCAGAACAGCACCAGCTGCTGCAGGATGAAGGGATAAGAAGATGAAGTGGCTTCCTTCTTCCCTGAGGGCACGGAACAGTCTTCCATCTTTGAACCTCATCCCCATGAGCTCCAATGCTGTATCTGGAAATTTGAGTAATCTCCCTTGGTTCCTGAGCCATCCTGCAATGTGCTACTGTGTGCCAGCTGGAGCACACCTTCAATGTTGACGTGAGGGGCCCATGTCTACTACCCGACAAAAATGGTGTCTGTCCAGAACAAGTACTAAAACTGCAGAGGACTGGTTTAATGGCTCCAAGTACGTTCAACTTCTGGTAATCAGCAATTAGAACCAAAATGATGTGCTAAATCCAGACTTTCGAACAGGCATTTCTTATTAGAGCAGCGGCCAATCAGCACCTGATTTCACCCTTTAGTCTAAATAAGGGGTCAATGAATTCAAAATCACTTGAAAACAGATGTGGGAATCGTGATGCACATTTAACTTTTGCTAGTACCTCAGTTAGATTATTTGATCATGGGGATCCAAAGGGGATGTATTGGTTGCCTCCTCTTCTATTGCTTGTTCTCCCCTAGCTCTTGCCATTTCTTGGTGGCAAGGGTTATATCCTTGCTGAGCTTGTGTAAGTGCAGCAGACCATGTCAAAGTGTGACCTATGCCCTGGTGAATGACATCTCGACAGCGTTCCCATCTTTTAAACTCTCCAATAGTTTGCTCCATCGCATTTCCCATGACAGGATGACTTTTGACCTATGTTCGTTGCTTTCATGCACCAACCTGCCCACTAAAATCTAATGCAGGAGGAATCCCATTTCTATAATTGGCAAGTCAAACAAAACATATATTCAGTAATATGAAGGTAGCTGTAGTTTTGTTCTATCGATGCTACCTACATGTTAATGGATTGTGCTGTGGAGTCATTGGCCATGTTGTCAGTAGATAGTTTTTGCCCTCTGGTTTGTAAAGGTAATTGAAATGCAGATAGTGCAGTGGACTACCCCAAAATAATGGTATCATGATTGCTGCCAAGGTACCAGACATTGTTCGGTATGATACAGTGAGGATGGTTGTGTATCAATCACAATGTGTGTTTCAATCACAACTTGTCACACATTTAATAAAATAAATTTCCCAAGGTGTTTCATAGCATGATCAAGCAAAATTAGATACTAGGCCACATAAGGCAATATTTGGGCAAATGTTTAGTCAAAGAAGCAGGTTTTTAAGGAGGAAGGAGAGGTAGTGAGCTGGAAAAATTTTGTGGGCATTCCAAAAGTTAGGGCCTGAGCAGCTGAAAGCACGGTCACCAATGTTTCCGAATAAAAATCGAGGACATTCCAGAGGCCAGAAGTAGATGAGCTCAGCTATCTTGGGGGGGGTTGGGGGTTGTAGGGCTGGAAAAGATTACAGAGATATTTAAGTCAAAAGGGATTTTAAAATAAGGATTTGAGGGGGATAGAATTTACATAAGGCACCTGCAAAGCGACATGATGCTCTGCATCAAGCAGAAGCCGGCTGAAACCTGCTGAATCCATGTTCTTACTCCTTTTCTCTGAAAAGATCGAATGAAATGTATTGAGCTCTCCTTACATACAGAGGCTCAACAGTATACAGTGAACTATGAGGTGTTCAAAATATCACCTGCTCCAGCCTGGAAGGTGTTTGCACACAGGATCATGGCCCAGAGTCGACTTCATAAGCACAGGCAGCGCAGTCCTCACCCTGTTCCGAGGCTACAGTTTGGACTGCTACAGCTGGTTGATTTCACTGAGCACCGCCTTAATAAAATGAAGGCATTGTTCCTCACTGAGGATGAGAATTACTCCCTGAAGACCCTGGACAGATTAGCATGCTGTTGAGCACCCCCTTCCAACTTCCCCTCCTCTTCATTCTTCCATCAAGATGTCCTCCTCTATAGCACCTTTGCTAATTCTCCCATTCATGCATCAGGCCACAGAGGATTCACCACCACACCCATATCTGGGAGCAAGTGGTTTGTGTAGAATTTTTGAACTGCGACTCAAAGCTTTCAGAATCTGCCCCACACTCTCTGTAGACTCCAGCAACTTTAAAAAGCAGTTCAAACCATCACACATTTCTAATGACTCAGCAACAGCCAGTAGAAATCAATCAGAAATAAACTGAAAGTAGTTAATGATCCCTTTAAATAACATTGGTGGTGTCACTTTCCGCTGCTGAGTGTATGTTCAGCAGTGCAAAGTTGAGAGGATTTTAGATGGTCAACAATGGCAGTGGTAGCAACAAATCAGCATTTCACACGGATGTCACAATGTGCCTACTCTGTATACTCCCAGTGTGCATTTCCTGCTCCCATGCCAGTGCCCTTACTACAGTGATGTCTACCACAGCCAGCATGAGACATACAGGTGTGTAACATAGACCTGAAGCGGCATTCATAATGCTGAACATATGGGCACTACACAATCCAATTTTACAGACTGTATCAGTAAGCCAAGAATTGTTTGCATCAGGTGAAGCTCACTACTAAAACAATTAATATGTCAATACATGGAGATCTTCAAAGGTTGGATTTTCGGCAAAAAATCAAATATTGTGATAACTATTTACTTTTGCTGTTTCCTGTTTGACAATTGCCTGCAATAATTTAAGTGACTCTGGCCATGTTGGTTGCAATCAAACACATTGAATCAGTTTAACAAATGACTATGAGCCAGTTGACCTTTGTCAATGCTTCAGGTTACAAACACAACTTGAGATACAAGAAAATGTGAACACTGATGGAGCACCATTTTTAGATGATAAGCTAAATCAAGGCCTTTTTGCCCTCTCAGGTGGGCATGAAGGTCCCATTACATGATTCATAAAGAGCAAGGTCATTCTCTTGATCTTCTCTAAAGCATTTATCCGTCAAAGAACAGCATCAAAATGGTGTTTCTGGTCATTTATTTCATTGCTGTTGTTGTTAAGTTGTTGATGTTGACAATGTCCAAACTATTGACGAATCAGCACTGCAATTTCCATCAGACAAACATGCTGTAAGTGATGTCTCACGTTTCACTGGCCCCTGGCATGCACAGATTATCTCTCCTTTCTTTCACAGGCACATCCAGGAAGCAGCCAAGGGGGGGGGGGGGGGGGGGGGGGGGGGGGGGTCCATGAGCCAGGTCACGGACACAAGCCCTGGAAAGAGGCAAGCAAACCACAGACACTGAAATTGTCGACCTATCACAGCACCTGCCCACACCCTTCACCAGCGCAGAGACCCACACTTCAGTGGGACTTAGTTCTAGAGTAGCCTGAAGATCACAATCTAGTGATCACATTTCTCTATCTGATGCACAGCTGGTAGAGACAGGGACATCCCTGGATGCCAGCACTCAGAGGATTGCTGGAGGTGAAGAAATTGTTCAATCCGAGTCAGGTGAGGAGCCTCGGGACTCAGTCATACCTCAGTTATTGTAGCTCCAAAGAAAAGCTTGGGAAAGAGATCCCTCTTGCCCTCTTCTGCATGCAAGGCACAATGGAGGAGTCTATCCACCTACAAACTGAAGTGACAGCACCGGAACAGAAGTCAACACTAATGGTTGGCGCTCACCATGGAGAACTGATCTGGGATATCAGTGCTACACTACTGCAGTACCTGCATTGCTGAGGCACTTGCTGGCCTCAATCAGGTCAAGGTGCGAGGATTCAGGGCATCTCATGGCTCACTCCAGCAGCCCATCCCTGTAAAGGAGTCAGCCAGGACCCTTAGGCACCCATTGGGAGAAGGACCAGCTGGTGCACACCACGGGCCATCCACCCAGGTGACTGTGGGGTGTGTTCCGCCCATCCAAACCCTCTCTTCCTGGGACTCCAGCAGCTTCAGCTCTACAGGCCAAGGAGTGTGGCACTACCACAGAGCAAAATCCTGCAAGAAGAATGAAGACCTACAGCATTTGTCCCTTCAGAGGATGCTCACCGCGGTCATCACAGATAACAGGACATCAGGCTACCTACACTTCTGCTGTGGATGTTGGTGATGCACTGAGACATAGCAGCAGGGTAAAGATGGTCAAGAATATGTAGTTGCATAGCATGGGCATGGGTATTAATCACTTGTATGTTATGTTGACCATTATATACACTCCAAAAATGGCTCCTTGTCTACGGTGTCTTGTTATGATGAGTAATGTTTGCAAAACCCTGGTTCTTGAACTAAATGAAAGTAACGGCCACAGGCCAGAGCCTTCCCCTGTGCAGTGTGAATGTTCTGAGCATCATGACTTTCCGGCTTCAAAGTCACTTTCCAGATCAATGATGTTCAATGGGTTGTTTGATATTCTCTATGTGTTTTCAGTGCCTTAGGAGCGGGACTGTCTCCCCTCCCCCCACCCCACCCCCACCCATCTCATCAGCGTTCCACACAGGTTGAGGTTTGGAGTAAAACCAAACCATGCTGCATAAATTCAGCAGGCCTTGCAGCATTGGTAGGGAGTTAATATTTCAAGTTCATATGATCCTTCTCCAGATGTGATGCTGAAGGGAATACGTGAAGAAGCCTGTCCAAAGGTCAAGTGCTGTTAAAGTCCATGGTTGGGATTTTCTGATTGCCGATGGCAAAATCGCATTCGGCGATTGGCCAGAGAATCCCTTTTTATGCCAGAATCAGGGGTGGCGCCGTTATTTGGATACTCTGCTCTCTCAAAAATGACGTATCACGCCGCATGCTGTTGGGGCGGTCTAAGGACGTCACCTGATACCCTCCCCCAATACTCCATCCCCGATGGGCTGACTTCCCGATGGCATGGGACACGAGTCCTCTCAACCTTCGGAAACCTGGCATAGCGCGGCTGCTAGCCCCCCACCAGATGGCGCATCGGTGTGAGGGGCACCGCCAATTCGTAAGACCTGACACATTTTCTGGACATAGCCGCAGAATCGGAGAATCCAGCCCCATGTTTCCATTGTTTTGCAACAGCTTCTCCATGATACGACGCTTTTCACAGAGTGTATATGTGCTGCCCGCAGCCAAACAGCTGTCACATGTTCACATATACAGTGTGCAGGTCTCAGGAGTGTTCTCATTGCATCGCTTCATCATGTGGGTATGAGAAACTCATGAGCACGCCTACCTCGCCTGGCCTATGCAATGATCTCATCACCTGCATCCTCACCTTCCAGGACCTTAGCACTCTCATCCCCTTCACCATGCAGTCATTCCATCTCTTTGTCATGCAGATCCTCCCCTCTTTGCAGCACCAGGTTGTGTAGGACAGAGAAAGCGACAATGATGCATGACACCCTCTGAGAGCATACTGGAGTGCTCCGTCAGATCTGTTAAGGCACTGGAATCACATTGTCAGGATGCCAATGTAGTGGTCCATCACATTTTGTGTTGCAGCATGAGCCTCATGGTAACTTCTCTCAGGAAGAGTTTGAGGCCACCGTGCAGGGGTCATGAGTCACATCCTTTGCAGATAGATAGCCCTTGTCCTCAAGGAACCAACTATGCAGCTTGTGTTGTCCCCAGAACATGTCAGGGATCTGAGACCTGTTGCGGATGCATGTGCCATGGATGTTTTTGAGGCACCTCCCACAAACCTGCATTATTTGTTTGTTATGGTCACAGACTGGCTGAACATGGAGAGAGTGCAAAACTTTGCAGTTCACATTTTGGACTACTTGTTGTCAGGGAGATTTAAGAGTCACATGAGTGAATCAATGGCACCCAACACTTGTGGGAATCTAGAAATCACAACAAACCCCAGCGCTTTAGCTTCCTGTGTTACCTGATCGCTCGTGAAGTTGACAAAGTTGTGTGTGTTGGCAAAATTGCCATCCGTGACCTCTAGGATACATTTGTATGTTGAGGCTTGTGAAATCCCACACAGATCTCCATTGGAACCCTAGAAGGACCCATTGCCATAGAAAATGAGTGCAGCAATCACTTTCACTGCCATTGGCAGTGGATGCTCTCTGAGTCCCTGTGGTGCAAAATCTTGCAGAAGTGGCATATATGCATGAGCAGTTCCCTTGACATATGCAGGCACTAGCGAAACTGGTTCTCACTCATCTGCAGATAGCACATGTGCCCAGTGTTTATTGCACATGATGGTTTTTCAAAATCTCCCACCAGCCCCACTGCCCCACACCACATGTCTAAGTGACGACAGCTTCGGTCTCTCGACTGCATCCTGAAACCTCATCTCAGGAACAGGCATTGCCCTAACCTGCACTCAAAGGTTTTGTTGTTTGCTTGGATTATGAGGGTGACTCTGCAATGTCTCCTTAAACATAATTCAAGGGATTGGGAGCATACCCCTCCATCAGTGTTTCATGGTCACCGTTCCTATGGGATTCACAAGCTTGCTCAATCACCCAGTGGTTCAGCTGTACCATAGAACTCATTCGATTTTGATATCTGTGTGCAAGGGGTTAATTGTAGAGCTGAAATTATTGGCACTCTCAGAAATTAGTACTGCTTGAATGGGTACAATTGAGCTCAAGCTAAATGGTCTCTGCTGGGGTAGAGTGCTCATCTTTGACATGTTTTTCTATTTGACTGCTTTTTTCTACACCTCCCCCTATTTCCCCTCCATCATCCATTTATATGCAATCTTCAGGCAGTTCTGCCATGAACCCCTTCTTACACTGTTGCCCTTGCCCCTCATTTCCCTTTTCTTCCTTCATGCATGGCACCACAAGCTAGCCATGAAGGAGCCGCTGTGGAGGCTGGCCTGTGACATTCAAATCTACAGAACTGTTTCCTTGCATTGGGATTCATGCTAATGCAGTGCAAAGTTGTGTGCTTTCATCTCTGTGTTCCTCTCAAAGGTTAGGTGGGGAGGTGCACCCTTTTAAAAGCCTGTTTTGAATCACGCCGTTCTGTCATCCCACTGATGTGGGATTTATATTTGATGTGGGGGATGATTCCGCTGTGTGGCCACAATAATGAGATGCAAATTTATTAAAATTAAGTTCCAAACTTTTGATGGTAGGAAATTAAGCCCATTATTGATGGGGGCAGGGGACAATCACGTCCTGAATTCATGCCACTGGGAAATGCGTCCAAGTCCTTCTCACAAGAAATTCCAACCTTGCAACTGAACATAGCAATCATGATTGGGCTCAGAAAATCCTGGTCTGTCTGTAGATTGAAATCCTGCCATGGTTGCTGTGTAAACTGTAGTGATCTGTGTATGTGTATGTACATAAGGGGTTAATGTGTAATCAGAAGATCACTAGAGGGCAGCACTAACGGATATAAAAGTCAGACTCGGGTTGTTCCTCTCACTCTTTTGGGTGTACTGTGACCAGGGCAGGTGTATAGATTAGCTCAGATGGTTAGTGTAGTTAAACATAGTTACTGTATTTAGATCTAGTTAACCTTACTACTAGTATTAATCTTAAAGTAAAGAACTCACAAAATTGTTTATTTTAGTTACTCAATGAACCTTTCATTACTTCATCAAGATACAGAAAACTTCATCAGCAACTGGATTGAGCAACATATGTTACGTTTAGTAGTCTAACCAAACATAGTACAGAAGAGTAACAAAAGATTAATTCTGTTACATGCATTTCTAATTTTCTGATTTAGATTGTGCCACACATTCCGACTACTATTTGATGACCTAATAGCAATTCCTACTAAAGTTTGCTGCCTCTTGCTGTTTCTTAGCTTCACCTAATCTGATTCCACAACTTGATCTTCCCAATGAAGATTCTCTCTCACTAATCTGTTGATCCCATCCTTTATTAAAAGTGCAGAAATGCCTTATTTTCCTTTTTGCCTCTCCTTCCTAAATAAAGGATATCCTTGAGCTTTCAATTCCCTAACTTCATCATTCTGCAGCCAGGTCCCTCCAATGGCTATTAGGTCTTATCTGTTTACTTCTTTTTGTGCTCCCAATTCATCTGCCTTGTTGTGAATGTTGTGTGCATGAATTCTGTTTTATTATTTTCACAATCTTTAGTCTTAACTGTTGGTGCATTGTGGTTTGCATGCTCTGTCCCTTCCCACCACATTCTGATAAGCATTTCCCTTATTGCTGTCTTGTTCTCTTACTTTCTCCTCTCTCTTTTGTGTAGCACATCTCCCTCACCACCCCCACCCTCCCCGTTTAGTTTAAAACCCTGTCTACTGCCCTAGTTGTACGACTCACCAGAACACTGGTGCCAACGCTGTTGAGGTGAAGACCATCCC